>NW_027122429.1:0-92909 GCF_030686945.1 Centruroides vittatus | reverse complement strand
CTCGGCCAGGACCTTTTCTAACCAGGATGTTTATAATAGGAAAATTTCCAATTCAATATAGGAAACAATTATTATAATTTTACGTTCAGATCTCACAATATCTCTGCCATAGAGTACAATAATAATAACTCGGCTGTAGCCGTCCACTGTAATAAAGAAGGCTATCAAATTGTAAAGAATACTTTCAAAATAGTTAAAAAGGAATCATATACTTATAAAAGAAGATAGTATGAACGCTCAAAAATAATAAAAATCAAAGAGAAAATCATGAATAATAATTTCAGCCAAAAATTACACAAATCGTGGTATGCATGACCGAGTGTGGGGATGGCGAAAAAAATGTGAAAATGGATAAGGGAGAGAGTGACGGCCATTCTGGAATGTACTTCGAATCATCTTGTGACATTATTCGCTTTATTGTAAATCTGCTTATTATTTTGTTTTAACAATGTATATTTTTACTTAGTTACCTAGTTTACCTTAGTTTATTATTCTGTTTTATTGTATCAGCACTTCCCTTCTGTTATGTATAATATTTTGGTTTTATGGCGTGTTCAATCTTTTAATGTTCTGAACATCGAATCGACATGTTAAATTTAAGTCTACAGTCTTTTTTCATTTGTGTCAATTATAGTACTTTAAAATTGTTAACCTCCTTTTAATTTTGTAGCGAAAAAGCTGATAAGGGATTCCACGACCGAAATGCATTCTGAAAATAAAATAGTGTTTTTCTAAGTTTAATTTGATGTCCTGTGCTATATGTCTAGCGGTAAACTAAGGCCAATCTTAGACCTGAAATGTCATTATTATATTTTTATTTTTCGACAAACAAAAATAATTTTTGTTCTAATAATATAAATATAATGACGTTCTCTAAAAAAACACTCTCTTAAGAGAACAATTAAAATGAAGCGGTATGTGCGTTTCTCTTTATCGAATTTTTTTCCCTATGTTTGACAGTTAATTAAAAGAGTACCTAATAATCGAGCAGTCTGTTTCAAAGAACCTCGTGTCGTTAGCATTTATAGAACAGCTTACAGCACAAGAGAGAAGTATTTTAAAGATAATTTACAATGGTCTATTTGTAATCTTATAGTACGTAACCGCCCTGCGTACGATGCTACAGGGCTCTTTGTGCGATGAGAAGTTATTGAAGATTTCTTAAACCCTTTCATTGGCCACTTTTCTAATACACGGACACGTATATCGTTTCTTACAAAAGTACATCAAACAAGTTTCAAAGGACACAGAGAAAGCAATTAGGTATTAAATAAATATCATAAAATATATATAATGATGCAGCGTACTTAAACTTAAACGTTCTCATAGAAAACTGGCATAGCAATAAGTGATCAGGCATTAAAGATCACATGATATTTCTTTAAAAGAGTATGGTACTTACATTCTTAGGCGATATGTTTCATTCAACTAAATGTTCACATTTTTTCAGCAGTCATTTAATTATATCCCTAAAAAAATGTTAAAATAATATATCTAGAAAATATACTGATATTTGGTAGGAAGATTGAACAATAACGTGTTATATATAAAGGGCTGTATCCCGCATTGACAGAAGCAAAGTAAAAAATGTAGTTCACTTGTTCGAACTTCAAAACATTGTTTTAAAAACATTTGTAATGGCAAGTAAGGTGATTAATTCTTATATAATTATAATATTATTTACTGAATTATTCAATTTCTTTACTAATATTAGCAACAATAAACTGGAATCAGTCGTTCTGCATATGTTAATAACAGGACATTATTATTTGCAGACTTAAGAAGACACAGTTTCATCTATGCCTCACATTAATCTCGGCGAAAACAGTGTTATATAGATAACAACCAAAACCAGATGTGGAAATCAAAGGAACACAAGGTTTTGGCTAACTGCATATGTTATACAAGTTATATAACGTTATTTTAATTCAAAATTTTCTCTTCAAAAACAGTTACGTATATGATCAGCACGAATCTTATCTAACGGAAAGTACGATGTACCGAAGCAAGACATCACTAATTTAAGGTGGACAACATATATTTTAAATTAAATAAATATAAAACATGATTTAAATTGCAGTCCGACATTGTAACGATGTCCAATTAATATTTCCTCGTAATTTTAATATTTTCAATTTTGGAGTTAGTCTGTTCTTTGGGTTCTTTTGTGTCCACTTATAACATAAGAATAGATAAAAATATGCAAGTACAGTACATTTATATGATAATAAGGGTTTAGATTTCAACTCTATGTTAAATACAACTCGTAAGACATGAAAATAAAAATACTCGAACCTATAGAAATTAGGTATAGAAATTTGTAAATCTAGAATTTTTGAAATTGCGCCTCAATAACAATAGTTTACATTTTTGTAAATCGCAGCTTTTTGAAAATAAATGACCAGATGACCAGAACAAAAAATATAATATCTACAAAAACGAACGTCATTGTGCATTTTAGATTAACAACGTAAGAAAACTTTTCATACTATTTTATAAAATAATCTTTACTTAATTAACTGTAATAAACCCTAAACTGTGCGATTTATCATATAAAAGTATTTATTATAAATAACATTAGAAATTATTTTAAAAATTAGGTTAATGTTACCCTAGGATCCAAAATGGCGGCGGGGGAAATTTTTCCCTACGTTGGAGACTGCGACAGGGGAAAAAATTTTCCCTCGATTCAAGATGGCTGCGTTTCCGGCCGCCATCTTGAATTTCTCTGCACACTCCGCGGATATTAACCGAAATAAACAATAAAAAAATAAAGAATTTTTTTACTCACTTTTCGATGGTGGTTGCCTGCTTCTTCCTATCTTTTTTTCCTTTCCGAACGTATTTTTAAATATACGCCCTTTCTCGTACTTTCTTTTACATATTACGGTCTCGTCGATTTCCATTGTTTTATTCGGCACTCCTTTTTTAAACGATGTCAAATTACTCAAAGCTATAAGCAATAACAACCGTATGTGATTGGACCAATCGACTCCCGTTTTTCTGGATTTGCCCGCCGCAATCGCCGAGGTCGTCGCCGTACATTCCAGACATAGTTAGTGCCATATAAACGACAGAATGCAACTCCAAGAAACGTGGCCAAATTTACTTTTAAATGTTTCATCAAAGGCAGAGGTCTTCGTTCCGCACTTACTACATCGCAAGAAACAGCTTTCTCTATTACTCCGATAGTATAATTTGCATAAAGAATCGCAATGAATGCAAACGGACTCGGTCGGCTGTATGCCTAATTTTACAGCAAATTTCAATGCGTTATCGATACTGGGAGGCAAACCTGGTTCCAAAAAGTCGTCTTCAATTAACATGGAGAAATCACGGGTGGTGCATTTCGACCAAAATCCGTCGTTGCAACTCAAATCTGCAAAACTACTCATTATCGAACAATTGCAAATAAACTATACGTTTACCGATAATAAATTGTGCAAGAATGAAATATCGTAACGAAATAAAACAGCAATTATTCCAATACGCAATTCGTCGCAACACTACAGCAAACGATTCCAACTGGAAACTAGTCGATTTGCATAAAATTGCCCGGAAAGAAACAGAATCACGTCGTAGATCATGCATTTGCATATTCGTTCGTAACACCCCTACGTATTTCCCGCCGATTTTACTCTCGCACGACGCTACGAAAAAGCTCCCTCTACCGTCGCAAATACACACTACCGTCCGTTTCGAGGTTACAGGAAACTCGGCCACGTCGAACGCAGGGTCGAAACCGAACGGGGAAAAATTCTCAACGGCGTCGACGTCACGACTCTAGGGAAAATTTTTTTCTCCGTAGTAGTCTTAGAAGTAGGAAAAAAATTTCACCGCCGCCATTTTGGATCCTAAAGTAACATTAACCAAAACTTATGTATATGCAATAACACTAGACGGAAATTAAATATGAGTTACACTTTATGTTAAAACTTTTGTATCAGAGATATACATTGTTATTTACCATAATTTCCGACTAAAACACTCCGAAAATAATTATATTTTACTCCCCTTCTTCTATGCTACCTTTTGTAACAAAAACAAAATAAATTATTGTTACCGTACAAAATATTTCTTACTTCATTCTTCTTCTGGTCTATAATGAACGCAAATATTTCTACATTTTTATCGATTACTATGACGTTTGTGTTCACATGACAATTATATCCTGTTTGCCGTAATGAGTGGCGATTAAAGAGAACCAATTGAAGAGCGTTAATAAAGTGATTGTAAAATCTATTGAGTATCGATTCAGTTACAACAGATATAAATGTATTTCAATCGGATTAAAGTAAAGAACAATTGACATTATATCGAGCACACGTTATCTTCCCTTGTAATATTGAAACTGGTGTGATTTCAGAGACTTGTTCCTTCTTAATGAGTAACTACGAAAATTTCCAAGGTAACAAATTGCAAAAACAATGTGAAAAACAAGACAATAGTGACGAGCAGAGTTTAGTTGTTTTTGGATCGGGTTATCTTTACTAAATTCAATAAAATCTATCAATTTAAAAAAACAGAACTGATAAAATAGATTTTTGTTTTATTTCATACAAGAATCGCCAATCTCTGATCCATTCTGCTCTTTAATCTTGTATCTAATTTTTAATTACTGCTGCAGAATTTTCAGATTTTACGAGATTTCACAAAATTTTTATTACTATTTAACAAATAGTCCACACTGAATAAACATTATCTTTGAAAATTTCCATATACCCTCAAGTAAGGGTCATTCTTGACCCATCTGGAGGTTATATGGAATTTTGAATATACAGTTTAAAATTTAATTTGATTAATTCCTAGTAACTAACTGCTTAATTTTCTCTTTTATTTATAGAAGGGAACAACAATTATTGGTTTAAATTTTCCTATTAATAGCACAGTAGTAAGATGAGTACAGAGTAGGAAGAAAGTAACATAACACCAATGCTTCAGAATACACATTGTACTCAAAGAATATACATTTAGCACATCATGTAACATTATGCATAACTACGTAACCTTTGGAAATAGGTCAATAAAGTTTTTCAGCAATGAATTCCTTGTAATACTCTGATTCTAAATGATGTGTTACATGATTTCTTCCCATTTACATTTTTGGAATTGCATTTAATTTCTCCGAAATTAAGATTGCTCCCGAGCGTGTAACTCACATCAATCGGTTTCCCCCTTAATGTAATATTTTCTTGACAGGAGCCAATTAACTTTGAGTACATTTTATATTCTGTAACAGTGTTAAATGTCGTTTTTCCCCACTCTGTATTTGTGGTTGTTATTATAATTTTTTAGAGTTATATGCAAAATTGGCTGCTTTTATTGATTTTCATAATAAAATTTGGTAAACATTTTGACAGCAAACCTAACAGAAATAGTAAACAATTAGGTCAATAAATTCTATCACTTTAATCAATATCTGACCAAAAAAAAACCGTTTTAATTCGGCACGCTATACTGCTGCAGCTAAATTTATAAGTCAGTGTTAAACTTGTGAACAAAAAGTATATTGAAGTCAGAGAATGCGTATAATTATCTGTGGATAAAGAATTAAAATCTACTGTACAGTACATCATAAAAATAGCTCTGAATAAAAGTGTTAAAATACACACATATATTATAAAAAAATTACTCGAGTATCCTATTTCAAAAATTTGTAATTTAGAAAGAATTTTAAAAAATAACGTAATTTAAACAGTAATGAAAATTTATAAAATTAAAATTTCTCGTTATTATTAGATTATAGACTACATAACCGCATGTTATGTTTAAATATTACAAAAACATTATTATTATTATTATTATCAACATATCTGAATTATACTATAAAATTTAACTTTCATTATTTCCATTATGTTTGACTTCATATACATTCATTAATTGAAAATTGAAAAATTTTTCAAAAAAGTATTCATAAAAAAATCTTTCCACACAAATATAAACTAATTATAATTAAACATGCTGATTTAATCAAGATAAACAATTCTTCATTTGGTCTAATATTTTCTTTTCTCAAAAGGTATGTTAATGAGCAATTATTTGTTGACACTGTCACAATGACAATATGCATTATTTATCATATTTTTAATTTATTTAATTAAAATTATATGCTTTCCACCCCAAGTTAGTAATGTCTTCTTCCTGTACATCATACTTTAACTGTTAACAATAGAGTCGTATCTAACATGTTTTCAGGAAAAAAATTTGAATTCAAATAACGTCACTTCCGTTATATAGAGGAAGTACTTATATAATTAATTGGGGCGTTGTGCCGCGAATATTTATATAACTAATTTTTGCTTTTATCTGTCTAACTGCCTTCTAGAAGTTAAAGGAAAAGAGATAGACAGCCAGACAGCGGATAGAAGGAATTTTTAGATATATACAAGTTGTTTTCAAATTGAAGGTGAATAAATCTGCCAGTGCCATTCACTTTCCTTCGAATTTTTTCATTTTTATTTCATGAAGGGTTGATTTTTTGAATTGGAAGATTATTCAGGAACTTTAATTAAATGAAAATCAATAATTTTAATTAAACTTAATTTATTATAGTGCTTAACAATAATTTTTAATTCTATCGCGTGCGACATAAATTATTGAAAATAAGTGTATTACTGCTGTCGTTATCAAAATGGAAATCGTATTTTTACTTTCTACAGGGAAAGTTTGGCAATCTGGAGACCCTTCCCCAGATTTTTACATTTGTGCACTTGTTTGGACAAATGTTTAAACGTGGAGGAATACAAAAAAATTCGAGGTAATTTTTGTATATATTTATGTGTGTGTGGTGGGCACAATTTGTTCACTGTTGTGAAGCGTGATAACTCCTGCGCTGACTCTTTTATCGTTTCTTACGAAAACATATAAAACAAATTTTAAAGGGAACAGAGAAAGCAATTAAGTATTAAATATATATCTTAAAATATACATGCAGATACAGCGCACTTCACTTAAACGTATATAGCTGGCATAGCAATAAGTGATCAGACATCAAAGATGACATGATATTTTCTTAAAAGAGTATGCTATAATATTCTTATGCAATACGTTTCATTAGACAGTAATAAAAAATTGTAAAGGCAGATTTTCACATCCTTTCAGCTGTCACCTAATTATATCCCAAGAAAAATGTTAAAATAATGTATCTAGAAAATATACTGTTATTTACTAGGTCGATTGAACAATAATATGTTATATATAAAGGGCTGGATTTCGCATTGACATTAGCAAAGAAAAAAATTAAATTTAATTGTTTGACTTTCAAAACATTGTTTTAAAAACGTATATAATGTCATTTAAGGTGATTAATATTCTTACATAATTATAATACTATCTACAGGATCAATCATTTTCTTTCTGATATTAGCAATAGAAAACTGGAATTCAGTCGTTCTGCATCTATACTGAAAATATAAAGAGGTAAAGTTTTTAAGTTTGGACGTAAGAGGTAATCTCCAAAACTACTCATCCGATTTCAAAAAATTTTTTACCAATATTTAGAATGGACCTTCAGGTTGTAGATAGGCTGTATATTATTGCCGTTAAACATTCATATAAATTAAAATATATCATCTAGGTTAGCGTTATATTTTTGGTGTCAGCGAGTGGCAAGGGCAGCGAGACACGCTGTGCACCTGTCCGAACTTGGGTTGAACCTTTGCCTATGAGGCCCATTGGTGTCCATCCTGATGTGGCATCTTGTCGTGGCATCTTGACATGGTGCCGACCTTAGAATTACACGTTTATTTTTTATATTCTAGCTCACATGTTAAAAAGGGTTCATGTACTGTACGGTACATTACAATGAAGTCTTAATAAAACAATTCATCGAAATATAGTTGAAGTTTGTGACTAAGTGTCTAAATCAAAAAATGAATTTTTTACAAAATAACATAATGATGTAGAAAACGAAATAGCACATAATGTATCATAATAAAATTTGTTCCTACAGCAGCACTAACAAAGAAGGGTGCCAATTTCGTAATTAGATACGAATGTAATTATTATATACAGGTATCCCTTTTACAGCATGGTTTCGATCTAACACAAATAAAAAATTGGAAAATTTTCCCGTACAATTTTTCACTAGAGTTAGGCGTTACGTCTTGATAAATTTAACTAAATAATTTAGAATTACTGGAAGAAAAGAATCCGCCTAAAGCGGGACTCGACTCCACAATTCCAAGCTTATTGTGCAGATATGTTGCCCATTACGCTACCTGGACTTCTAGTTCGATCTCCTCTTCCTGCGTATATTAGCTTACATCACAACCGTCGACGATTATTACAATGTCAGTTTGGTCCTTTGAGTGCCTTGGGAGATGTTTACAGGACGCGGGCGCTGAAAGCGTCCCCAACTAGCATTGTAATTCCCCGTAAAAATTTTCACAGCTATTAAGTGCAAACTTCTTTGTTTGGTATTTTTGTATTCAACTAAGCAAGCGTGTTATCTAAAATTTGTTGATGGATTTTCGAATTTAAAATTTTCAATTTATTTTTTTTCTTTCGTCAGATTTTCTTAGATGAAACTGACAGCGAAAAGTTCTTTTTTTTTTGTTCTTGCTTTCTATCAACCGGTTGTTGTCTTCGTCATCCTCTTTGGTTTCAGATCTTAGTTTTTAAGACTGCCACCGTGTTCTGTTTTTATAGATTAATCTCCGTAAAGTTTATTTAAACATTTATTAATGTAATTAATTTTTTATAACCGTAGATAAGTAATTATTCGAAAAAGATGAGAAAAAAAATACAGCAATGCCTCGGTATTCGAATTGTCTCAAACTCGAACGATTTGGTATTCCAACGAACATTCTGTAAAAGAATCAATCGGTATTTGACTGAACAAATGCGAACCACTAGAGAAAATTAGCTATGAATAGCATATTTTTATTCATATGATCTAATCAGTATGACTGTCAATTAGATACAGAAAAAATCAATATGAGAACCGATATCAGCAAGAGTTAAAGTAGAAGTCTGATTCAAGTTGTTATTCGAGACAAGTAAAATTTCAAAGAACGTTAACTGCAGTTCGATCTTGAAACAAACTTTTATTATTTCATATTTCAACTCAAGTAAATAACAGGTTCATATTAGTTAAGTGATTTCGAGTTGTTCAATTCAAGTAACTTGACTAATGTGAAAAAACTTTAATTTAGAAAACAAAAATAGTTAAAATCGAAACAAGAGTTTATATGACTGAACAATATATAATAATGTTGTACAAACGAATTTTACAGAGACAACTTCAATTAATACAAACATGGTGAAAACGAACGAATATTTATAATGATATCGTCACAAGGCCGGGCTGCAATTTTTTATCGTATTTTTAATTTATTTAATTGAAACTATATGCTCTTTACCTCAAATTAGTACTGCCTTGCAGCTGTACGTCATACTTTTCCTGTTAGCAACAGAATCTTGTCTGTTATCTATGTAACGCCTTTCAAGTATTTGAATTGAAATAATGTGACTTTTGGTACAAACCGGACGTTCGTGTGTAATTCATTGGGGCGTCGTCTTTCCAAATTTTTTCTCGGTTTTCATCTGTCGAAATTCGTTCTCGATTTTAAAAAAGGACAATTAGGTATAGAAATTTGTAGATCTAGAATTTTTCAAATTGCAACTTAATAACAATAGTTGACTTTTGTGTAAGAAATAGTTTTCCAAAAATGAACGATTATATTAAGACAGTTGTGATTGATCAAAGAAATATAATATTCACAAAAACAAACGCCATTGTGCACTTTACATTAACAATGTAAGAAATCCTTTGATATTATTTTATAAAATAAAGTCTATTTAATTCACGGTAATACCACCTAAACTGTACGATTTACAATAAAAAAATTTATAAAGAATATTAGTAATTATTTTGAATATTACGTATACATGTTAGAATCAAAAAACGTTGTGGACGTTTTTTCTCTCAATGAGCGTTTTTGTTCTTTGAGCCTAACATATATACTACCGCGAAACAAGAATTAAATATGCGTTACGCTTTACGTTAAAACCTTTATTTCTAAGATAAATCTCGTAATATACCATAATTAGCGACTAAAAACACTTCGGAAAATAATTCTATTTTACTCACCTTCTTCCATGCTACCTTTTGTAACTGCAAAAAAAGAAATTATCGTTAACGTACAGAGTATTTCTGGCTTCATTCTTGTTCTGGTGTAGTACCAACGCAAATAATTCTATATATTTTTTGACTACTATGACGTTTGTGTTTCATGACAAGTAGATCGCGTTTTTTTATACAGCGAAAGTGTAGCAAAATGACGTCACGAGCAGCGTTGGCCATTTAGAAACGGATTTCAGAGAATTAGCTGTAAAGCGCTTCTCGAGCGCTGCATAAATAAATGCGCCGTATATAGTGTTTGACGTAATGAGTGCCGATTAAACAGAACCAATCAAACTGCGCTGATGAAGTGATTGTAAAATCTATCGAGTGTCGATTTCATTTTTATCAGGTGTCAACCTATTTCAAATGGACTAAACTAAAAAACAATTGAAATTAAATCGAGCACACTTTAACTTGCCTTTCTAGAATTGAAAATGGCGTGATTTCAGAGTCAGTTATCTCTTTTTAGTGAATAATACCTACGATTAATAAAATCTTGATTAATTACATGCGAATTTTCTATGCAAACCGGAAGTCTTGTTAGTTCAATTCAAAGTTTTCCCTAAAAGAAAATAGATATTTTACCGGCATAAATCTATTGCTACCTGAAAATGTATTATGTACAGAAAAAAGAAACTATTATTTTCCGGTGGAAAAGATATATTAAAAATTAAAGAAATTAAAAATCACAGCACAGCATTGTGAGGTTGTCACAATAAATTATTGATCATGTTACATTTAAAAATTATCCAAGAAACAAGCACTTCTGTTCATTTCATAGCATCCAGAAACTTTGGATTACAAACGCTTACGATAAAATAAGAAAATTCAGTTGTTTCTTCATCGGAGTTTTTTTTTTACTAAATTAAATAAAATCTACGAATTTAATTAAAGAAACGAAAATGATAAATACATTTCTGTTTTATTTTAGACTAGAAACGCCAATCTTTAACTCAATCACCTGTTTAATTTCGTATCAAATTTTTAATGTTTACGGCATAATTTTCAGATTTTTCGAATTTTCAAAAAGTTTTGAAAACTATTTAATACAAAAAGTCCAGTGTGGTTTTTACTTTTACTTATACAAACGAACAACAATTATTGATTTACATTTTCCTATTGACAGCACCATAGTAAGTTTAGTACAGGGTGGGAAGAAAGTCAATAAACAACCCTACTACAGAATATAGAATGTGCCCAAAGTATGTACATTGAGCACGTCATGTAACGTGCAAAACTTCGTAATCGTTAGAAATAGGTCAATAAAATTTTTCAGCAATCAATTCCTTGAAAGGTCCTGATTTTTAATAATGTGTTACATGATTTCTTTTTTATTTACAGTTCTGCAGTTGCATTGAATATGGCCGACATCAAGATGGCTGCTATACGTGTAACTCACATCAGTTCGTTTCTACCTTTGAGTAATTGATTTCTGACATGAGCTAATTATGGCAAAAGTTAATTCTGTAGCAAAGATGTTAAGTTACATTTTCCTCACTCTGTATTATAGGTTTTGTGATGTTTAATAATTTCTTGGAGTTATGAGCAAAAATGGGTGCTTTTATCGGTCTTCATTATGAAAGTTGGCAAACATTCTGTCAAAAAAACTAAGAGAAATAGTTAACGATTGGGTCGATGAATTCTTTAATTTAATCAGTGTTTGAAGAAAAACTCTTCAGTTTGGCACGCGATAATCCTACCGCTAATTTCATTTATTATTATTGAGAAATTGTAATTAAATGCAAATCAATAGTTTTAATTAAACTTAATTTATTCTAATGCACAACAATATTTATTAATTTTATTGCGTGAGACTAAAGTTATAGAAAAGAAGTGTATTACTGCCGTTGTTACGAAAATGGAAATCGAATTTTTACTTTTGTGACTGTTATATATGACAGAGTAAAAGTGTGACGATCGATCAAGAAATAACTATCTCTAGATTTTTACATTTGTTACTTAAAACACATTCAAACGTCTACAAATAAAACAAACTTCGGTAACATTAGTATGTACGGATGTTGCTGTGCGTAGGGCACGATTTGTTCATTCTATTTAAAGCTTAATAAATTTTGTGCTTTTTGTTGAAAATTTCTGAAATTTTACAGATAGGTTTGTGTATTAGGGAGATTGATATGTTTAATTTAGGTGGCTAAAAATCCATGCGTCAGAAAATAAAGGGGATCGTAGGTATCTCCATTACTGGCGGATTTAATGACAATTTTACTCGTTATTAGCATTTACACTTGTCTTATAACACCCATTTTACAGTCAAAATTAAACTTTTTGTCATTTAATAATAGATAAATATATAAAAAAGGACTTTAAGTAAAATGTAGTAATGGATGAAAATTTTAAGTGTTATCTAGATAGTTGAGTAACTCGTTTCTAGTTTATTTTCAGAAATTCAACATTCGGATCAATCACAAAATTTTGTATTATAACATAACAATTATCAACTGTGGACAAATTGCGGACGTTATTTTTACTGTTATCTACGTAATATGTGTATCATGTGTTATACTAACTCTTTCTGAACGAAATCATGTGTATTGTATATCGTACTCTTATTCTTATTATATAAGCTCTACAAGGGTTCTGAGTAATGTGTTATTTTCCAGAAGTGCACTACTTATCGGAATATGCTACAATTAAGAGATATTATGACACAATGAGGAATGTTACGTCAATAATGAAAAAGTCATGCAAACCGCAAAGACAAAAACAGAAACTGGGTACAAGCATTTGTTTTTTAATTAAGGCTCTTTTGTGGTAGAAAAACTATGCAGATAAAATATGAAACAAAAATGTGAAAACTCTGTTACGAATGTATTACAAATGTATTTCGTGCAATATTATACATTTTATATTTTATTTGATGGAAGAATTGCAGAAAGAAATGAGAAATTATCATAAAACAAAGTAAAGTTTTTCAAATAAAAAAAACAAGTTTAGAAAATGAAATAAACTAGAGGAAAATTTTCAAAAAATGGAGAAAGATGAAAAAATTATATCTTGTACTCTAAAATAGAACACAACGTTGGTTATAAGTGAATATTCGAGTAAATACGCTACTGTTGACCTTAAAAAACAAACAAAGAAAAAAAAAACAGCTTTGCGTTTTTTTTCACACACGATTATCAAATTTACACACGATTATCAAATTTAAAATAACATTTTCAGTATCTAAGTAACTGATTAATAACGTTTTTGATTTTTGTATTTGCGGTAAAATAACTAGTCTTGGCAGAAAATTTAAAAAAGCAGTTCACATAATATAATCACATCACCCCAATTCATCAACTTACGAAACAATTTATTGCGCTGCCATTTAAAAACATTGTACACTTAAAAATATCCACTGTCGTCTGTTTGTCTGGCTAACTGATTTTCCTTAATCTCGTGAACGGTACGTAAGTGAAAGACAAGATCAGGTGTCGACAGCCTAGTGACAGCCGAGGGACAGGGCATCGATAAAATACATATACTCTTCTACAGCAAATGAGACGTCTCATTATTTTAATTAAAATAATGTTTCCTGAAAGATGTTAAATAGTTACCGGCACGGCGTTATGGTATAAAAAGTACAATGTACAGGGGCAAGCCACTACTAATTTCAGGTGGCGAGCAAATATTGTAAATTACATAAATTTAAAATAATATGATAAAATTTTCAGGTCGACGTTTTGCCGATTAAATAGTAGAAAACTGCAATTGTTTTCTAACTAGTACCTGTAGGTTCTAAATCTCTTCTTTTCCATACAGAAGTTAGATGGTTATCGCGAAGGAAAGTGTTAACCCGGGTATTGGAATTGCGAGATGAATAAATAATATTTTTCTTGGATAAACAAACGCCACTATCATTGTTTTTACAGAATAATTAGTGTATGTTGTTGGCGTACTTAGCTGACGTATTTTCGCATTTAAACGACTCGAATGTGAATTTACAAGGACGTGATAAAAACATTTTATTAATGACAGATAAATTTCATGCGTTCGTTAAGAAACTTGATGTCTGGATTATTCGCCTTGAAAGCAAAAATTTGAACATGTTCCCACTCGCTTCGGATCTAATTAAGAAAAATTTGAATAAACAAGACACTATCTATCTACTATCTCCTTCTCAGCACTATTTAAATCAATAAATAAATAAATACACACACCTGTTTTATATTTGCTGCGCTTATTGTTTTATTCCGAACGTTTTCAGCCTACTATAATAGGCCATCTTCAGGCTTTTCATTTTTTGATCGAAATGGTAACATTCGAATTTATTTGAATTTGCATTTTAAGTTAACGGATTAACATACTCTCAAAACTCGTTGCAAACTAACCAAAAACTTAAAGTAAGAAATAAATAATAAAATACAAAATAACTGAATAATAACAAAAATAATAAAATACAATAACTGAATAATAACAAAAATAATAAAATACAATAACTGAATAATAACTATGAATTTTACATCTAGATTAATTAATTGTGAATACTAATTCCTATACAATCCAGCCCATATTTTTATGGATTATTAAATCCCATACTCTTTTCAATTTTGTACTTCCAAGCCGATGGTAATGTATTTGCATCTTTTGAGTTTAAGCATCTGTTCCTCATTTTACTTTTATAAATTTTTATTTTTTCCATTTCTATTGCGATGGACGGTGAATGTCCTGTTTAACTATCTTTGCCTCATTCCATTTGACTACCACTCCATCCGCCTGCGCTATATTCGCCAAAATCGTGCTGTTTAGTCCCGTACTCACACTATGTTTATGTTCCTTTACTCTTACTTTGAGGCTTCTTCTTGTCACTCCTATATATTCTTTATCAATTCCTAATTGTTGGTTCTCATATGATAAGGACACGATTGGAATGGATGAACAAGCGGGTGTATACAGTATAACATATGAGATAGGTCTACCTTTTTTATAGATTGCAGCCCAACAATGCTAGTTAGAGTAATTATTCAACTTTGAATATTGTCTATTAATTATAAATAAAAGCCCTTATTATTTTTATGAATGCGAATTTCTCATTTCGTGACAATATATCCTGTACAAAATTGTGAAAATTTATTTATATTTGTATATTTTCGTTATTTTTTGATAAAATTACTGTTATATAATATTATAGCAATCAGATACTTTCTATTGTTTTGTAATGAGTTTATTATTTTTCTTTTATTAGGTGGTTGCTGTAGTTGACGAGACGATGGCCTCACATCTGGATGTTTAAACGTTTATTCGCGCGTTTTTGGAGTATGATAATAGAAATTAGTATCCTCTCCTCTGGTTTTACACTGCCTTAAAAAGTATGTAAGAAACATCACACCACCGTTGTATTTTCGTGTCAAACTGACACAGAATCTCATACGTCACGAGTCTGTTGAAAAGTGGCTCTTGGGTGCCCTACCATGAGAGGTAACATATGTAGCTACAGGATGTTGCTAAAATACTGTTGGGCTGTCATGGTCTCTTGAATCAATACTACAGGTGAACGGCTGTAGCGTGTGATGACACTCCATACTATCACCTAGTCAATGGGCGGCGCGCCTATTGACGATATGCGCTCCAAAACGTAGGCAGGATTGTAATGCTCTTCACGGGCCTCTAGACAGGAAGACGGCTGTCGTCACTGCCCAAACGATCTGAATTCATAGCTGTAAACCTCCCGGATCCATTCCGTTGCGGTCCAATCCCGTCAGGAGCGACACTTCTCCAATTGGAGGCGACGGTGAGTATGGTGTTCTGTGTATGCAAACGAAACTGATATAACAGGAATTTGAGACATGAATATCAGAAATGTAACAGTGCACTTTGCATGTTACATGCCAGTTTTCGTCTGTGATTCATGCTACAATTTTACCGATGAAAATACCTACTCTAAATCAATTACGATGAATTATTACTGTACTAACAATTTTTGTGTTCTATGAAGACTTTAAAATTACTTTCTTTCTGGATTGAGTAATATAAACATGAAAAGTAAAAGGAGTAGCAATTATGTGAATTGGATGTTTTTTGCCAATAAATCATACGTGGTAAATTTAAAAAATCATTTTGAAATATTCTATACATTAAATAAAATATAAGTGATTGAAATTTCAAAAAACGTTATTTTTAATGTGACTCACTGTCCTTTTTCACTATGCACATAGAATTGAATCCGTCTGAAAGTTATACGTTATTTCACGTTCTCGTCGGTCATATCGTCAAACATACGCTTCCTCCCCTGAACTTGCGGGTATTAAACTCTTTTAGAGAGAACGTTAGAAGCGTGTCACCATATTTATGTTTTCGAGTAAAACCGAAACAGACAAACCTACACCACAAAACTTAGTTTCGTTTTTCTATAAAATACCTAGCTGCTTTGAAAGAAATGCCATTATGTTGTTATGTAGATAAAAAAAGATTGTTTATATCCATATGTTTTTATTAATGATTTACAACTGTTAACCCCCAAGTGTACTTGTTTCTAAATGTAAAAAAATACTAAAATTACAGGTTATCTTATAAAAAATAAACGTAACGATAAATTTATTACACTGATCGGGTAACAATTTCGTAATTCTGGTCTTTATAGAAAAATAATAAAACAATTGCGCAATTGTTAAAATTACCATCTTAATTGCATATTCGTAAACGGTGAATGCTGCATCATCTGGACGCTGGAAAACGTATCTAATATTTTTATCGGAGTAAAATTATAGGTTGTGGATCAAATCGAAAGAGAATATGCATGTTATTGAATTGAGAAGTTTGATGAACTCGCAATGTAGATGCCAGTATTGCGGTGAAGTGTTTACTACGAAACAAGCGTTACGAGATCATGTATTTTTAGTGCATGGAGAAAATACTTGAATCTACTCGTTCAGGTCTTCTTGAAATCAGAAGTTTGAAGAATCTACCTTACAGATGCGAGTATGGCGAAATAACGTTTAATACGAAATCAGCGTTACAACAACATGTCAATGAAGAACATAGTGGAGGAAATAACCAAACTCGTTCAGGTGGATTCTTTAAGTACGAAGAATGCGAATTAATGTGCGAAGAACGCTTTATATTAGACCAGAGCATTATTCTGCCTGATTCATCTTTTGAAGTACGTACTGAAATATTCATTTGATTTTTTTCAATACTGAAAAGTTATATCGTTACTTTTATTACTTAATGTTGTGTTTATTTTTATTATTCCCATCACTCCCGATTTATTGGAGTTCAGACTGTTTACGAAACAGTGTTACGAATTTAATAGTAAATCTGAGGAAAGTCACTTGAAAATAACTATATACGCAGTAATAGGAATGTTACTATTATTCGATATATCATAAAGCAGTGATTCTCAAAGTGGGGGTCGCGACCTCCAAGGGGGTCGTGAAAAATATTTGGGGGGTCGCTGAAAAATTGATGCCAGATCAATTTTTTTAAATATTTCATAAATTTACTATGGATTCATGTTTAGAAATAATAGAAATAAAAAATATATAAAATAATTTTTACTTAAATAAATTGCACATATAAATAATAAAAATAATATAAATATTTAAATACGAGCCTAACCCCCTCCATACGGGATGTTTTTTGACACATACTTATTCTTCGGGGGTCCTTTGAAATTTTTAAGTGCAGAAGGGGGGTCGCGGTCCAAAAAGTTTGAGAAACACTGTCATAAAGGATGTAAGCAATATAAATACACAATACAAGATGCGAATTTTAATTCATTACCGATCACTAAGACTTTATTCGTTTAAAAACTACACAATAGCAATTAAAATAAATTAAATTACGAAGTTATTAATCATATATAAATTATGTATAGTGCTATGAAAATTATAAAATATATTAACCTAAACGTCTATACTACTAAATTTAACTAGTAGAAAGAACGATCGAGAACACTTCCACGACTCTTTTGCATATGTGTATATGGGTATATCAGGAGTTGACTGTATATTTTTAAAATTTTTGAAAACGTAATCACTGTCAAACAATTATATTTTCTGGTGTAATAGAATTAAATATCTTGAATACAAGTAAAATTTTTTTTTGTATTAACCAGATAATTAAATTTGAAATTAATTAAACAGGATTATATTTTTCCAGTTTAAAGCTTTCTGCAATACTGAAATATTAGAAATTTTCACATAATTATGGAATATATTAAGCTATCCCATGTTATCACAGTGGTACTATATTGTCAGAAGTTTTTTCGCTGCTTTTTTACATTATATACAGTGGTTTGGCAATATAAATTATCGAAATGTGGGCGGTCGAATTTTATACTTAGGAAATTTTTAAATATTTTAAACTTTTGTTTTTGTTTTTTTTAATTTATGTATTAAGCGTTGATCTGGTCTAAATTTCATGTGAAATTCAACAATATAAACATTCGTGCACAGTTATCAACTTGATTAATGTTTTACAGGTAAACTCTAATGAACGAGTGGCTAATACCACTGGATACTAGTTAAATTTTGATAGTTGACCGAGGAATTTGTTTTTTTACCGAATAGTTGAAATCATGCACTTTTTCCCGTATTTTTTAAATAGAAAGTATTCCCTCCCATGGCCTATGGATTGCATTGTCTTATTATATCAATTTAATTTAATAGGATTTTCGTGTTTATTATCAAATATGTTTGTAACCTTAAAATATATTTTACTTAACTACAAAACCTTTTTTACGGTCAGTTTTTTCAGCAATTGCAAAATTCGAGGCAACAATTTCAGAAAATAATACAAAAGCAAAAAGTTTTATAGCTTCAACTAAAATTAAAGATAAAAATGAAATAAAAGTTAAAGGTCCCAGAAACAATCAGGATACTCCAGCAGGAAAAAATCAAGATCCACAAGAACCTCATCAGGAATTTATTCCTGAAGATGCAGATGATAATTCTGACATCGGAAATTTCTCCGCCTAGTAGAAATATTTAAATGCTGTTTTTGGCGAAAAAATTCATTATTCAAAATTATGAAATTACTTCTGTTGCGTAAACATAATTTACATTAAGTCCCATAAAAAATTGTATGAATTAATTCAAAATTTTACATATATTTAAAAGGCATTTAGATACAGTAATAAAATGATTTAAATTATAGTAAAAATAATTATTTTTTCTATAATTTTTTGTATTTGTATAATGAATAAGAGTTTCAGTTATAAGTAGCAAACCATTAAAGAATATTTTGTAAAAATAATTTAAAATTCAAGATAAATTACAAATATTTAATGACGTTTTACGCACTAAATCAATGAATATGCTTTTACTTCAAGAATATTGTTATTTGTCACATAAAAATGGACCGCGTACAAAATAAATGAACTGTACGCATTACAATGAAGGACAATAGGCTCCAGAGTAGCATTTAATATATAATTGCTTACTCCAATCAATCGAATCCCGACTATTTTGATCAGAATTCAATGTGTCTGTTAGTATTCAGTTTACATAGGTAAGTTTTCTTATGTACAGTACACAAAAGAAGCCCCAGATCTACAGTCGGGTTAACATTCACACAATTATAATATTTTCTATTGTTACCAGAGAGACACTTATAGCCTGATATATTAAACAAATATCAAGCAATGGGATCGGTTATTGTATATTTAAAAAACAATAATCTCTAAAAAATTGTAAAATTTCTTAAAAATAAACGAGTTTCTAAAATTAACTCTTTTCTATCCGACTTCGAAAGAGCTAAGAACTGAGATGGACACCGTGGAAATTAATAAATACTTCTTACTTTATTATTCACCATCCATACGTTATCATTCAAATTATCCAAATGCATTTCGCAAATTTCTTTGCCTCTTCAGTGGATATTACACCTTTACAACAGTGTTACATTTATATTCTATCAAATTTTCCCAGCATGCATCTACAGATAACCCGGTATTCAGATTGATGACATTTGCATAATTTTTGATACAATAATGTTCCGCGATACGTCTTGTTACAATATTTTCAAATTTATACAATATTTTGATACTATTTCTATTTATGATACAATTATTATTTTTACAATGTTGATACCATGGAGATTCACTTCGTTTCAGGCGAATTGCCGCTTCATGCTCTTTAACACGTTGTTCAAGCTGTCTTCCCGTTTCTCCAACATAGATCTTACTTTCTGGGCATGTACATATTAGTTTGTAGACGACTCCTGCTGTTTTCAAAGGGTCTTGTGAATGTCCTACTATTCCTCTGTTTACCACATGAATACTTTTGCTTAATCTATTTTTCTGTTCGCCCACTAAGTTGACAGAACAATTATTAAAGTTATTTTTATATTTTTCATAAAACTTTTTAATATATGGTATTTTAATGTATAGATTTTTACTTTTTTCTTCCTTTACATTATATCTACTTATTGTATAACAATTATACCACTTACGTATTACTTGTTGAGGGTAATCGTTAAGCAGATATTTTTTAAACAGATTTTCAGTTTCAAGTTCTATATGCTTCTGCAATGTCGTTCTGTTGAGAATTTTTCATAGTTCCATTATAAAAACGTTTCTCCATATACCTAAAGGACAGTATGATTTATAGTTGATTACTTTATTATTATTACAGATCTTTGTATACTTACGAAACAGTAGTGTTTTTTCGTTTCGTGTGATTGTAACATCTAAATAGTTAATTTCATTATTTTTCTCTTCTTCGTAGGTGAATCTAATATCATTGTTTAAACTGTTCGCATAAGTTTCGATGTTTTGGGCTGTGGTAATATTGGAATCATACAGGATTAATATGTCGTCTACATACCTGGCGTAGAAGGAAATACCTTGGAACTGGAAAATCTTTTGATCTAATGATGTCATGCATATATCTGCAATCTTCGGGCCTATAACGGACCCCATTGCTATCCCATCTTTTTGTCGATAAAAGTCTGTAGAAACCGAAAAATAGTTATTTTTAAAAGCAAATTGTATAAATTCTAAAACGTAATTAGGTAAACTATAATTACTTAAACATTCTAAAATAAAGTTCCACTTAATTGATGGGTACATTGATTTTACATCCAGACTCATAAGTCTAAAGGATTCCTTATTTTGACCATATAACAAATGCGAAATTAGTTGGTCTGTATTTTTTATACTGTAGCTAGAATCTGGTATACATTGTAAATAATTTTTTATATAATGTTCTAAATTATACAATATAGAATATTTAAAATCCACAAGAGGTCTATAAACATTTCCTATTTTATGGGTTTTAAGTCTGATATTAAGTTGCGGTATACGTATCTTGTTAAAATCTATTATCTTTTTATATTCTTGATTTGCAAATTCTTTTTTATATTTCTTCATCAATTTCATTAATCCTTTTTTGATATCTTCGGTTGGATTATTATGCAGTTGTTCATATTCATCAGTAGATACTATTTCTTTTTTCTTCGATTGTAGATCTGAATTCGTAATAATTATGAGTGCATGAGATTTATCTGCTTTTATGATAGATAATTGTTTATGTTTAAAGTATTTCGTTAATCTATTCATCTTATTAGTTATATTAATTGCTTTTTTGTCTACTATATATTGGTTATACGCACCTTTACCTTTGAACTTTTGAAGATCTTTACTTAAGTGTATTCTCAACTGTTCTTTTTCTTTTGATTTTCCCGAGATTCGCCGAATAGCACTCTCAATTTCTGCTACAACTTCAATTGACTTTGAAAAAATGGGGAAGTTCATATTATCTCCATACGACAATAGTCGTAAGTAATCATTCGGAACATCAACGTTTGTCAAATTTATAATTAATTTATTTAGCCATTCTTCCTTATCTGCTGTTGAGGGGTAATCAAATTTTTGTGTTAGTTTAATACTCTTTTTTACTTTATACTGATCATTAGTATTCTTATTATCACTATTTTTGTTATTGTCATTTTTACTGTTATCAGTTTTCTTCATTAATTTAATTTTTTTAGATAATAAATACATCTGTTTACCTTTTTTCTTTATGACAGACTTTATGATTGATCTTTCTATCTTGACTATGTCGCCATATCGAACGCTGGTTTTGATAGACTTTGGTAGTTGTAATGTTGCTGGCGTATGCTGTTCACGTAAAAAACATTTAAAGTAATTTCTGTCGATCTTCAATCTTTCCATCTTCAGTTTCAGCTCCTTTTCCACATTTGTTATTAAACTTGTTTTTTAAATATACAATAACCGATCCCATTGCTTGATATTTGTTTAACAAGTTTAATAACAGAATGATGGGAATAGAGGAGCTGAAGCTGAAGATGGAAAGATTGAAGATCGACAGAAATTACTTTAAATGTTTTTTACGTGAACAGCATACGCCAGCAACATTACAACTACCAAAGTCTATCAAAACCAGCGTTCGATATGGCGACATAGTCAAGATAGAAAGATCAATCATAAAGTCTGTCATAAAGAAAAAAGGTAAACAGATGTATTTATTATCTAAAAAAATTAAATTAATGAAGAAAACTGATAACAGTAAAAATGACAATAACAAAAATAGTGATAATAAGAATACTAATGATCAGTATAAAGTAAAAAAGAGTATTAAACTAACACAAAAATTTGATTACCCCTCAACAGCAGATAAGGAAGAATGGCTAAATAAATTAATTATAAATTTGACAAACGTTGATGTTCCGAATGATTACTTACGACTATTGTCGTATGGAGATAATATGAACTTCCCCATTTTTTCAAAGTCAATTGAAGTTGTAGCAGAAATTGAGAGTGCTATTCGGCGAATCTCGGGAAAATCAAAAGAAAAAGAACAGTTGAGAATACACTTAAGTAAAGATCTTCAAAAGTTCAAAGGTAAAGGTGCGTATAACCAATATATAGTAGACAAAAAAGCAATTAATATAACTAATAAGATGAATAGATTAACGAAATACTTTAAACATAAACAATTATCTATCATAAAAGCAGATAAATCTCATGCACTCATAATTATTACGAATTCAGATCTACAATCGAAGAAAAAAGAAATAGTATCTACTGATGAATATGAACAACTGCATAATAACCCAACCGAAGATATCAAAAAAGGATTAATGAAGTTGATGAAGAAATATAAAAAAGAATTTGCAAATCAAGAATATAAAAAGATAATAGATTTTAACAAGATACGTATACCGCAACTTAATATCAGACTTAAAACCCATAAAATAGGAAATGTTTATAGACCTCTTGTGGATTTTAAATATTCTATATTGTATAATTTAGAACATTATATAAAAAATTATTTACAATGTATACCAGATTCTAGCTACAGTATAAAAAATACAGACCAACTAATTTCGCATTTGTTATATGGTCAAAATAAGGAATCCTTTAGACTTATGAGTCTGGATGTAAAATCAATGTACCCATCAATTAAGTGGAACTTTATTTTAGAATGTTTAAGTAATTATAGTTTACCTAATTACGTTTTAGAATTTATACAATTTGCTTTTAAAAATAACTATTTTTCGGTTTCTACAGACTTTTATCGACAAAAAGATGGGATAGCAATGGGGTCCGTTATAGGCCCGAAGATTGCAGATATATGCATGACATCATTAGATCAAAAGATTTTCCAGTTCCAAGGTATTTCCTTCTACGCCAGGTATGTAGACGACATATTAATCCTGTATGATTCCAATATTACCACAGCCCAAAACATCGAAACTTATGCGAACAGTTTAAACAATGATATTAGATTCACCTACGAAGAAGAGAAAAATAATGAAATTAACTATTTAGATGTTACAATCACACGAAACGAAAAAACACTACTGTTTCGTAAGTATACAAAGATCTGTAATAATAATAAAGTAATCAACTATAAATCATACTGTCCTTTAGGTATAAAGAGAAACGTTTTTATAATGGAACTAAGAAAAATCCTCAACAGAACGACATTGCAGAAGCATATAGAACTTGAAACTGAAAATCTGTTTAAAAAATATCTGCTTAACGATTACCCTCAACAAGTAATACGTAAGTGGTATAATTGTTATACAATAAGTAGATATAATGTAAAAGAAGAAAAAAGTAAAAACCTATACATTAAAATACCATATATTAAAAAGTTTTATGAAAAATATAAAAATAACTTTAATAATTGTTCTGTCAACTTAGTGGGCGAACAGAAAAATAGATTAAGCAAAAGTATTCATGTGGTAAACAGAGGAATAGTAGGACATTCACAAGACCCTTTGAAAACAGCAGGAGTCGTCTACAAACTAATATGTACATGCCCAGAAAGTAAGATCTATGTTGGAGAAACGGGAAGACAGCTTGAACAACGTGTTAAAGAGCATGAAGCGGCAATTCGCCTGAAGCGAAGTGAATCTCCATGGTATCAACATTGTAAAAATAATAATTGTATCATAAATAGAAATAGTATCAAAATATTGTATAAATTTGAAAATATTGTAACAAGACGTATCGCGGAACATTATTGTATCAAAAATTATGCAAATGTCATCAATCTGAATACCGGGTTATCTGTAGATGCATGCTGGGAAAATTTGATAGAATATAAATGTAACACTGTTGTAAAGGTGTAATATCCACTGAAGAGGCAAAGAAATTTGCGAAATGCATTTGGATATTTTGAATGATAACGCATGGATGGTGAATAATAAAGTAAGAAGTATTTATTAATTTCCACGGTGTCCATCTCAGTTCTTAGCTCTTTCGAAGTCGGATAGAAAAGAGTTAATTTTAGAAACTCGTTTATTTTTAAGAAATTTTACAATTTTTTAAAGATTATTGTTTTTTAAAAGCCTGATATATGTTCATTTATAAGAAGAATTGCAGATACAAGTGTACTTGATAGGATTATAACCAGTGGCTGTCAGTATCTTATGAAATACAAGTGTCACATAGTTTTCTTTTAACAAACTATATTATCTAAGTATAATAATTCATTTAATAATATAAAATAGTGGACCAATACTGAGTCGGCTTAAATAGCAAATAAGGATGAATCTTATGGTGGAATTATCAGTCATTTAGCTAACAAGGTGATGAATGATCAAATAATTTCTATATCACTGAAATAATATAGAATAACAAATGTTTCTAATAATATTAAAAATAGAAATATTAAGAAATCTCAAATTATGCGAAATCATAAAGTAAATTTAGTTCAGCCTTTCACAAATTATATCAAATTTTTTTGTACATAGATAATACATTCATTTTTACTTTTTCTGCTCTTTTATATGTAACACGAAAAGTATGGCCATCTGTCAAAAATGACCCCCTTTCTCAAGATTTCTGCAGTTTTAGACTCATGGAACTTTGACACACACATTTCTCAACGTTGTAACGTTGAGAAATGTGAAAAAATTCTATTGTTTTTTTCTGTATCTATGGATGTTAATGTTCAACCTCTTCATAGCTTTATGACTCTTGTGCTTTTCTGTCGAAAATTTTTGAAATTTTGCAGGGAGGTTTATATTTTAGGAAGATTGATGCTGTTAAATTTTGGTGGTTAAAGGTCGAAGGGGTGGAAAGATAACGACGGTCGTACGTATCTCCACTTGGGTCAGACTTAATAGCGAAATTAAGGCCGAAGTTTTCAACGTAAAAACGCGTATGTCGGTCGCTGAGCGCCGCTTTTTTGTAAGCGTAGAAGTTTGACAATGGCGTTTGAAAAGTCAGTGGAATCATGCTCGACATTCCAAACGCCATTGTCAAATTTCTAGTCTTACAGGAAAGCAGCGCTGAACGACCGGCGTACACGTTTTCGCGTTGAAAACTTCGTCTTCAACCTCGCTATTGTCTATTTTACTTATTACAAGCATTTACAATTATTTATGAAACCCATCCCTATCCTCAAAATTAAAAGTTTTTTTCTATTTTAAAATAGTTAAAAATACAAATTTTTTAAAACATAATATAATAACATATGACGCCACCAAATCAGAAAGTGTTTTGTCTGTAATCGTAGTTTAAAGTAAGCGTACAATCATTGCAGAAACTGAGAAGGGGGAGAACAATTAATATTTTGATGTAAGTAGGCGTGAAGATTACGTTATTTTAAAAAAATGTAAAATTTACTTTGTCAAATCAGAGACCGCTAAAGACGAGACTAATGATATACTTATGAATTAGATGGATTTTCCTTGTTATTTACATCTGCGATTGTGTTATTTTAATTGAAACTTTAAAATACACTAAAAAATAGAAATACCTGTAAACAAGAAAAAGTGAACATTAATTACGTAAACTACAAAATTAGTTTTCTTGAAAAGAGATTCCCAACCGGTGGATCGCGTACGCTAAAGCTTCCTTTTTCCAATCTGCGGAGTACAGGAAGCATTCTAAAGAATACTCTAAATATATCTGTAATGGCTGCCAAACGTAATTTTAAAATTTCAAATATATACTTATTTATTTATTTACGGACTTCGATATACTTTACGTTTCTAAAGATCACAGTTTATTAATATTTAATTAATCTTTCTTCTCTATCCACTGACTTACCTACGTGACGATCTTCACAGATATGAACTCGTAATTCCTCCGACCTTTTGCTATAATATGGCGAAAGACGCGGTCAGTAAAATACACACCAGAATATACACTGTAATTTGAGTTTAATTTATTTTTCTAGTTTGAAATAAAAAAAATTAAATTATTTCTAATTGTTCTTTATATATGCAGAATAAAATAGAAATATACATATCAATTGAAACAACTGATGCATGTGAAAAAGTTTACAAAATCGAAGTACAAATAACATTAGTTGAACCGGTTGCACTTCATCCAGTGTTATAAACATATTTTTACTCCTCTGACACTGCGTTAAATAAATATTTAAGGAATAGCATTTTCAAAAACAACTTTACATGTATTACAACAGTAGCACCTCGTTATATCCCGCAATATCGTTATATCCGAACACACGCGAAGTAACGAGGACTACTGTCTTTATATAATATTACATTTTATACTATCATATAAAAATTTAAATTTTTTTTGATACTATTAAACACGTTTTTCTTTTTACTCTTGCACACGAGAGTCTGAAAAAATTAATTAAGCCATAAATTTCAGTGTAGATACGTTATCGTCTGTTTTATGATGGTAAGCAAGCAAACTGAATTTTATTGCTTGTAATGTACAATACAATTTAATAACATTTTACAGTAAAACCTGCGTAAAAAAGAATTGCAGGATTTGAAACTGGCAGTTATTCAACGGGTATGCTGCAAGGAGTTTTTCAGGTGTTTCTTCTCCCGACGAATACCTAAATATGGCCAATTTTCCGTAGAATGTTCCCGAAAGACATCATCACTTAACAGAAAGCCCGTGTGTTTCATTGCTGTATTTCATTAAATTAATTTACAAAAATATAAACGAAATTAAATAATATGATTAAAGCTAACGAAGACTTGTTTATAAGAAACGAAACATACGTGAAATTGTAAGAACAAGTAGATAGTAATTTTACAGGGGCGTTTCTGATACATTGGCGAGGATCCAGAAGAGAAAAAGATTTAAAATTTAAAGAAATATCCGAAGAATAATTTAAATGCTATTCTGACAATCCAGAAGCTTTCATGGTAGTTTTGAGAGAGGACTCTGAATTGTAAATTATTCATTTTTAAAAACTAAATATTATTCTTGAAGTTAATTTGGCAGTAAACAAAATTAGCTAATAGTGAATTACTTATTTCATGTAACTTTTATAAATATTAAGAACAAATCATACAGGAACACTCTTTTGATGAAAAAAAGCAGATTTTTTTTCTATAATTTAAAACGGATATGCATTTCCGGCTCTATGGCCCTCTTCTGTCCTTATTTTATTATGTATATTGGTAAAAACTATGTGTAAAATTATATTTATCATGCCCGTACAAAAATTTTTAAAATATAATTACATAATTATAGTGACAGCTGGAATAAATAATTATCAAAACTTTGGGGTATAATAAGTAAAACTGAAAAAAATTATAAAATAAAAAAATAAATCAATGTAATAAAATGTTGTTAAAAATAATATGATGATATACCTGTAGGAATAAAAATATTTTTATTAAATGTATAAAAAGTTCGTCTAATAAAGGTAGTAAAAACATAAAATCCTTAAAATCAACAAAAACTGCTTAAAATCAAGGTGTTACAGCTTTAACTGTGTGTCTATATAGAAGTCTTACACCTTGTACGATACAGTATGTTAAAAGGGGCGAGGAATGAGGAACATCTTAATATAGTCTCTTTTTATTTTGGTAGTAATGGCTGGTAGATCTCACTGATATTAATGTGAGGAATTACAGGAAGCACGTCCACAAAAATCGAACCTGCTAACCAATATTTTTTTCTCTAAGGACTTCGATAAATTCTGTTTCTAAAGGTCATAATTTATTTATTTTTATTTATTTTTTCTTCTGCTGTAGACATGTGACGTAAGATGTAAGCGTTTCACAGGACACACAACCTTTACATTTAACCTCACGCAATTATTGTTGACGTCTGAGGAATTGTTGCTTTGTTCCGGTGTAGATTGACAACGCGCAAGTCTTCTTTTGTACTTTTAAGAATTTTAACGATTATAAAAAATTCGCATTTAAAACAAAGATTAAGAAACGTTGTCTTTTAAGTTTCTGAATTGTCACTTATTAATAAACAAGGAAGGGATTTTTATACTTTAAATTTAAAATTACGATATATTCACATACATAGTAATACGCAATAAAATTTGTAGGCTTTAGTACATACCTACTTTACTGTTGTCATGGAAAAAGTCTTAATAATGACTATTATATTACTCAGTCTATGTTGGCATGAATAAACGTGTGACAATAGGTGAAATAGGAGACACAACAGATTTCAAAATTATGATGTCACAAAAAAGTTTGAGAATAAAATAATGTTGGTTTGTAATCTCATCATGTAAACCAGTAATATGATCAAGAGACATTCAGTGTAC
The DNA here is from genome assembly GCF_030686945.1 of Centruroides vittatus. Lineage (NCBI taxonomy): Eukaryota > Metazoa > Arthropoda > Arachnida > Scorpiones > Buthidae > Centruroides > Centruroides vittatus. The sequence goes on along the minus strand of NW_027122429.1, from coordinate 63,857 downwards.
TCAACGTGAACGAAACGTGTTATGAGTGCTTTCACACTGAGCCACTATGCTCTGATCTCAAGAAGAACTACATTACACATCAAAAGAAATATAAAGACAAAATTAAGAAGTCAAAAATTAACTTGTGGCATGATTTTTGTATGCATTTCACCAAGAAACTCTGGGATTACCTGACTCAACTTAGCATAGGCAAGCTAAAAATGTATTATATGCTCAGTACCATCAGGGTAGGAGACAACTATACCTCCAGTCTCATTGATACTATTGAGGCACAGACGAATTGCTTCTGCCTTCAGGACCACCAAGAACAGCGGTTCTCAAAGTGGGCGCTACCGTCCCCTGTGGGCGATGAGTAAATCTATGGGGGCACTGGAGGCAGGGTACTGAACGGTGACCAAAGGCAGAAGTTGGGGTCGTTGACAGCCGTTCCCTTTCCTCTGTTAAACGGATAAGAGGAAACATTGCGTTTAGTGGTTTCCACATGTTGAGAACAATGTACGGTAAGGGCACAAAGTGTGAGATTCATAGAAAAGTTTTCCGAAGAATATTTCCAATCCTTTCTCACACAAGAGAAAATGGGTTAGGAGGCGTTGGGTATAACTTTATGAAACAAAGGGAGCGGTGGACCGAAAAAGTTTGGGAATCACTGACCTAGATGTCACAGAATGGCCAAAGGGACTAAAGAATAGTAGTCAAAAAGATATAGACACTCTCAAAATTCCTGATGTTGAGTGTCAGGAAAGTAATGAAACCATAAACAATTTCAACAAAAACAAAGTCCTCAGGATCGATGGCATAACTGCCGAGATTGTCAAAAGAATATGGAATCAAACCTGATATTTTACATCATATAATATAGCAGCTGCCTCTGCCATGGAATCTTTCCAAAGGTGTGGAAAACTGCAAAAATTATTTCAATCGCTATGCCAGGTGACTCAGATTAGTTTCTCCGTATCTCACTTCTTCCCATACTGGAGAAAATCTTAGAAAATCTCATTGCCAGCAGGCTCCCTTGGCATGTAGAGGCAAACGGCCAACTGTCTGAGCTTCAGTATGGTTTTTTGTCCACAAAGAACAACGAATGATACCATTAATGAAGTCGGTAAAACATTAAACTGCTTCCCAATCAACACAAGTATGTCTTAGGCATCAGTTGAAATATTTCCAAGGCATTTGACAGTGCGTGGTGGCCTATGGTCTTGCACTGCCTTGAAATCATCAGATGCCCTGGAAACTTTTTTCAACTAATAAAGGATTATATGAAAGGTAGAACTGCCATCCCACAGAATGGAGATTACACCTTACAAAAAGAGATTATTCGTGGCTGCACTCAGGCGTATGTCTGCGGTTTCTCTTATGGAATATTTCATTTAACCTCTTAACAGTGGAACAGTCAGCCGTAGCACTTCCACTTAGTTGTGGAGCTAAAGCGTGGGAAATTTTTTAAGAATTTTCCCACGCGTTTTTCTCGTTTCCGTTTAGGAAAAAAAAATTTTAAACAGTTACGTCTAGTAAAGAAAAAATCGTTCTTTATTGTCATATAATATTTTTATATATGAATTTTTTTCGCGGTAATTTTTTGCAAAATTTTTTAAAAAAAATTTATAATAAATTCTTTTTTGATTTTCCATCCGTTACGATTTTTCCAAAAGTTTTGAATTTATTTTCAATTTTATATAATTTTTTAAAGTTTTAGGCATTTAAGTAATGACGATTTTTTCCAACTTGCGAATCAAATTCAAGAAAATGTAATTGACAGTTAACGAATTTCATCCACAACAATAGATGACGTAAAGGTTGTTACGTTTACAACTACGACGACTGGCGGCCTTTCCCCCCAGACTGAAATGTGGGTGAAGGTCGTCTCGTGTTCTACATTCTGTAGAAGTGACGTAATCATTGTAAATAAAAGAAAATTTCAGTATATCTTTTATTTAAAATTTTAAAATTCGTTGTTCAAATTTACACCGAAATATTAAAGCGGATTAAAATATTAGCATTTTGTAAATAAACTTACTTGACATATAATAAATTTGAATAAATTAATTTTTAAGAAACAACAAAAAATGTAGAAATATTTTTATATTCATCTTCACATTTATAACATATGTTATCGTCATTGACCGATATTTAATTTTAAAAACAATTTTCATCATTGGCATGCATCAGAAATAAAAGCATAACTTCCCTAAAACACACTTCACTGAGAGGGTCCGCTTCACTCTGAAAAAGCAGACAGTTTTATGTCAGAAATCCAATGTGTGACCTACTTTCTCTAACATAGTAAAACAAACTAAGTTACAGTACAACAATACACATAAACACAAATAAATTAGTAGCCCAATAATACATACCTTCATTTATATCCATATGTAATATCCAAAGGTCAGTTCTCGCAAATTGTCGAAAAAATAAATTATTTTCAACTTTCTTTCTGAATTTAGAACTAATTCACAGTAAACTTTACGCCTTTAAATATCCATTGCAATCAACGCAAAATGTATGAATCCACGTAATAAAAAATTATCGCAGTGAACTTCGAAAAAACGAGAAACACAGAAGCATTAAACCGCACTTCACGAAACTGATCATATACAATAGACAAAACGAAAATGCTCTTGTCCAATGTCATCAGGTGACAAAAAGTTTCTAAATAAACGCTAAAAGTTTTAAAGAATTCTTCCACAAAAACCGATGAATTTAATTAATACACAATAACTAAATCTGTTTAATAAAGATTAATAATTTTCCATTATAATTATGCAAATTAGATATAAAAAAGATCATTGCGCAAATTCTCCCGCGAACCATGGATGACTCTTACGTCATCCTGGATTGAAGTTTTCCTGAAAAATACTAAAAATTTTATATAATTATTTTACTAATCCAGTCAAATTTAAATAATATAAAATGTCTAGATCTGTTTAATAAAGATTAGTAATGTACTATCACTAATATGCAAATTAGATATGACAAAGATCAATGTGGGAAAACTCCCGCCAAAATAAAAATAGCTTTCGGTCACGTGATCACCAAGAAATACGAAGAAATATGTCAAAAAGTTTAATGTTTGTGTACAAATTAATAAATTTTAACTAATGTCCTCGTTTAAAATTTAATGTTTCTGTAAAAATTAGTAAACTGTAACAAATTTCATCAAAGACAACAGAATAATTTTCAGCTTATAAAAACTTTACAATAAATGATTATTTCTTCGAAAGAAGTCGATATGCACGAATAAATAATAAATATGTAATAATGCTTTTATCCATTTTAAGTGGATATTGTAAAAATTAAGCTATTTAATTTGTTTGGCTTTTATAATTTAGTTTCCGAATATTTTACTGTGAAATTCCATTCAGTAAACAGAAACAAAGACAAGCTATTAATTATAAACAGGACAATAGAATAATTTTTACGTGAATTGAGTGTAAATACAGAAAAAAACGAATTATATCAAAGATGGGACGAATAAGCTGACATCCCTCGAACAGAGCTCATATACTCATTGTCATTTTCAGCCTGGTTCCCACTTCGACTGTTTTATCTTGGGAAAAAGTTAATTTTTCAAAATAAAAGTACTTTGTTCTTAGTGAAGAAAAGATAAAAGTATCGAAATATAATATTCAGAATTAAAAATATTGATGTATGTCCATATTAGAAATGTATATTTTATTCCGATATTAGAAATAATATCACGAGAAAAACATTAGATATATGAAATACGGCCATAAACAATTTCTTTCTGTCAAATAAATTACGGATTAAACAGGTTTATTTAGAAAAATTCAATCGCGAATAACTGACTTTAAATATACAGAGGATACAGTATGCTTGTTATGTGATAGTATCTGCGTTTACAAATTAACAGAATTTTCTATTTTTTTTTTTTACACATTATTATGCTATAATCTAGGAAACTATGTTTAATAATAAGACATACTACAGAAAGGGTAAGAAAGGAACGTCAGTCATTGTAACTAATGTATTATTGAAAGTTTCATTCATATAGATAATTAATTTTATCAAGATACATTTCTCCAAAAGAAAATTATCGATATTTATCGTAAATATAAGTAAATTTTATTATAATTTAGATAAAAACTCATTTTTTCCCCACGCATGGCTTCTTTCCCCTCCCTCTTACTCCTATACTTGGAACATTCCATTTCATAATTTGATGTAATAATAACGTTTAAAATGATTCTAAATAAAATATTGACACTTAAAGTAGGTTAATATAGGCCTATATTGTCACGAGTCTCAGGTGTATTCATAAAAATGTAATAATCTATACAATAATACTTTCTCACATGCTCCATGTGTTAAAGTTTGCAGCTGTAATTGAAGGTAATATATAAAGAAACAAAATGTTTATATTATCAATAGTTATAAAAGATATCTTATTTTCACGTAGAAAAACAAAATAAGACAGAAGAAACAGACAATCACACGATATCTCTATCCAGGACATTCTATAATTGATTTCAAATTTCTAATGTCGACATACATGAATATTTTTGTGTGTGTGAATATTATATTTCGATACTTTTATGTTTCTTCACTAAGAACATCTTAAAACATTAACTTTTTACCAACAAAAAACAGTCGAAGTAGAAACAGGCTGAAAATAACAACGAATTATAAGCTCTGTTCTGGGGATGTAAGCTTGTTTCTCCCATCTTTGATATAATTCGATTTTTTTCTGTATTTACACTCAACTTACGTATAAATTATTGTATTGTGCTGTTTATACTTAATAACCTAACTTTGTTTCTGTTTACTAAATTGAATTTCACAGTAAAATACTCGGAAACTCTAAATTATAAAAGCCACACAGATTAAATGGCTTAATTTTTACAATATCAATTTAAAATGGATAAAAGCATTATTAAATAATTATTATTTATTCGTGTATATCGACTTCTTTCGAAGAAATACTCATTTATTGTACGGTTTATGTAAGCTGAAAAATTAAATTTTAAACATATTTCTTGGTGAACACGTGACCGAAAGCTATTTTTATCTTGGCGGGAGATTTCCTAGTGACCTATCTCATATCTAATTTGCATATTTGTAATAATATTTGTGATAATCTTTATTAAACAGATCTAGACATTTTATATTATTTAAATTTGACTGGATTAATTAAATAATTATATAAAATTGTCAGTGTTTAGTGGGAAAGCTTCAATCGCATTGACATCGTAAGTTTTTCCATGACGTATAGTTGGCGGGAGAATTTGCGCAGCGATCTTTTTTATATCTAATTTGCATAATTATAGTAGTAAATTATTAACCTTTATTAAACAGATTTAGTTATTGTGTATTAATTAAATTCATCGAATTTCATGAAATAATTTTTTAAAACTTTTAGCATTTATTCTAAAACTTTTCGTCATGTGATAAAATTTTTACAGGAGCATCACTATATTAATCAATTGGCGGGAAAATTTAATAGCGTGCGGTTTGGTGTTTCTGTGTTTCTCGTTTTTTCGAAGTTCACTGCGATAAATTTTTATTACGTGGATTCATAGATTTTGCGTTGTTTTTAACGGATAAAAGGTGGAAATTTTACTCTGAATATAGAACTTGTTTTTCAGAATATGCTACTTTACAGAAAGAAAAGTTGAAAATAATTTATTTTTTGACAATTTGCGAGAACTGATCTTTGTTTGGATGTAAATGAAGGCATGTATTATAGGTTTACTAATTTATTTGTGCATATAATTATCTAGTTCTAGTTTCGAGACATTTATGGTTTTTAGTGTTTATAAGCGTGTTATTTAGACATGTCTACCAATTTAGTGCTAAAACGTAGAACTACGTCAAAGAAGAATACAAACTTTAATTAGCAAGTAGTCCCTTTATTAGCAAACTAATTTGTTGGTAGATTTTTTTACATTTAAAGTGTAATTACATGAAACTAAATGGATGTGAACATAGAAAGTAGAATATGGCAAGACTAATAGATAAAACTATTATTACATATTACTCGATCAGAAAAATTTATACTTGAAGAATTTTGTTTTGATAATTATTGCCTAGGGTTTATGTCGAAAATATTTTTCAGTTATATTTGTAATTACAGTTAATTCGAATAGTAATGGCGCTTAAATATTTATAGAATTAATTGAAGTTTTCGAATTTTGTTTTGAGGAAACTGAGGAAGGCAAGAGTATCTACAGTTGTATAATGAACTGAATTTAAGTAAATTAGGTGACTTTGTATGTTTCGATGTAGTTTTTTATAATATTACGATATACGAACTTTCGATTTTGTAAATTGTATTATACTAAAAAATAAAGTTTTTCGTTATTCTCCTACTTAATGATGTATTTATAATGTTTCTGAACTAAATAATACTTATTAAATTGAAATCCGAGCTTTACAAAGTACTATGAATATTAGAGAAGACCGTTTTACTATAAACTACTACGTTTTACTACAGCTTACTCCAATGTTGATTCTACGAAAAGTAGGTCAGACAAGGACCGTTAGACTAATGACGTAGGCTGTTTACTTTTTCCGGTTGCATCGGTGCACTCCCGATAGCGTCATTTACAGAAGTCACACCTACTTTTTTCTGACGCGAGCCAATTAGGAATATTAATTTTTTTAACCAATCAGATGACGGCGGGAGATTTAAATTCGATTTATGTCGATAGATGGCCGTCTAAAATTTCATATTTATTTTAATTTTCTTTCTTTTATTGTAATTTCTCGAGAACTAAAGGATATTCCAAAACAAAGTTGGAGAACCCAACTACTCGTGAAAATTCTACGACTTCACGAAATGGTCCAGGTATTTTATAAGAATTTTTTAACGTCTATTGACGTCTTTCACCACTGCCACTCGATCGCCTTGGACGTCTATTTACGTCCCTCACTGTTAAGAGGTTAACAGCTTTCTTGATTGCTGCTTTGGCCAGGATCACATGGTAGCATATGCTGATGATGTAACGATTCTGATTGGTGGGAGGTCAAGAGCAGTTGTGGAAAACAGATCTAACAATATTCTACACAAAATTTACACCTGATGCCAGAAAGACAAGCTAACCTTTAACCCTAACGAGACCAAGGGCATCGTTTTTACAAAACCAGGTCAACATAACTTGTATGCTAAAGACCCCACTATTAAAATGAACAATCACACTGTGAAGAATATAAAATATTTTGGCATTGCACTCGACAACCTTTTCTTGGAATGACAATGTTAAATATATTACTGAATGGACCAATCTGATTTTTAATACTTCTGTTAGTCTGGCCAAAAACAACTGGGGTCTTGGTGCCAAAGCTATAGGCATCATCCATAACAAAATATTCGTGTCTATTATTACATATGCTGCTGGTATCTGGGGAAGATTAACTCAAAAAGTACATCTTAAGAGGAAACTGATTTTAGCACAGAAAAAAGCCCAACTTCGAATTACAAAGGCATACCATACAGCCCCCAATATTAGTCTCCAAGTAATTGCTAGGAAGGTACCTATCTACAGAATAATTAACTTGCATTGTGATACATGAGAGATGATTGTTGGCAGTAGTAAAATCTCTCCCGTTTCATCATCTTTCATGTATCACAATGCAAGTTAATTATTCTGTAGATAGGTACCTTCCTTACAATTACTTGGAGACTAATATTGGGGGCTGTATGGTATGCCTTTGTAATTCGAAGTTGGGCTTTTTTTTCTTTGCTAAAACTAGTGTAAATGTCTGTAAATTAATTGAAATAATGTATTGTTCCACTGTTAACTATATCAGTACATATATGTAAATAGCGTTACTTTTTAACATTTTAAATTTTATATTTTATCTTCTGTACTAGTTGTAATTACAAGCTTATTTTCATAACGCGATCTTAATTCTTTAATGTTTGTAACACGGTCACGACATTTACTTTATTTCCCTATTTTCTTTTTATTTTGTAATTCCGTGCATACTGTAACTAATTATCATTATAGTGACATTACTGTAATTTTGTCTAAGTTCTATTTACATAGTTATGCATAGCGATACTAGGTATGTACTTACGTTGTTCTACCTAATAAACAAAAAGAAGAAAGAATAAATTCGCTTTAGCCAACTTACCAGAGCATCATCGACATCTTTGTTCAACGACTTTCTCTGGCATTTTCGAAACAGCCATGACGACAACCCAAGAAAAAGTTTATTAATTTTCTCTTATTCTTCAGAATTCCCACCAATGTTGTTCTTGGAAGGTTTTTTTGTTTTGCAAATTCGGCTTGCAAAGTGTTATTATATTCAAATTCAGATACAAGTTTGAATTTTTCCTTTAGCCTAAGTGTTGTTAAGTTTTAGATACTCATTTCTAAGAGAAATGTGAAACACTTGCTGCAAATAACGCAAGAATAAACGGTGATAAAATTTACAATCAAATTCTGCTGTGACGTTAAGCTGTGTGGTGTGAACTTGTTTTAAATTACTAAACATCCACAAACCAGACTACAAATACATTCCACAGACACTGTTGGAAAACAACATGCACAAAATGTTTTACAACAAAGCCATAATCACAGACAAAACAATTTACCACAACAGACCAGACATCGCTCTCATTGACAAACACAATAAAATCACATGTAGATATACAGTCGACTCCGCATAAGTCGACAGCCGGATAACTCGTCACCGTAGGTTAATTAGTCAGCTTCCTGTGTTCCCGGCCGACTTACATAGGCAATGATGTTATCAATGTTAAAAAACTCAGTTTACTCGACATCGTTTAACTCGTCACCATTGGATAAATCAAAATACTTTTTTTGTTTCACACTTTTTGACGTCTGATAAGTCGACTCCCCTCCTTAAAAAAACGAGTTAACACCGTACAATAAGCTGTGTGGAGTGAACTCATTTTCAGGGAGAGAGTCGACTTATCAGAATTCTAAAAAGTGTGAAACAGAAAAAGTATGTTGATTTATCCAGTGGTGAGAAGTTAAACGATGTCGAGTAAACCGAGTTTTTTAAGGGTAATAACATTAATGCCTATGTAAGTCGGCCAGGACCACAAAAAATTCACTATGTAACTGACCAGTGAAGAGTTATCCGGATGTCGACTTAGGCGGAGTCGACTGTATTTATTCCAAACACTCACAATATACAAAATACATGCACTGAAAAAGTCAGCAAGTATACAGAACTCGCCCAGGAAATAAAGCATCAGTGGAAGATGGATAGGGTGCTTATTGTACCAGTCGTTCTCTGCTCTACAGATTTCATACCACACACACTATACAAAAGCCTGGCAGATAACAATTGAATAGAAACACATATTACACTGTATTGAATACATGTCATATTGTGAGGAAATTCCTGAATACAGACACACACCAATACACTTATTTAACTTTTGTTTCAGTTACTATGTCTTGATTCTGGTCTGACATAGTACAAAGCCACTGGTGTTAACCGAGTATAACTCACATAACCCAACATAATAAAATTACGCTCAGAGCCCAAATAATTACCAGTTGAAATTTGAAATTTAGTACAGAGTATGTCATGAGAATGCAGACAAAGATGGAGTTTACTGACATTTCTCTCAACATAAATGAAAAAAAATTATGGATTACCATAAATTCGTATTTTACTGTACTATTTTAGATGCGGTGTTTTACGGGAAATCGAACATATTTTTAGACTTATCGTATAAGTCTATAATTAGTCTCAGAAAAGGGCAAACCTAGTACAAACAGGAAAGGTCAGCTGTAATCTAATAATTATAATCTTCACTATCATTACTTTTTAGTTGACAACACCAGGCTCATCTGCTAGTTTTAATACGATAGCCATCATCTCTTTATGTGTAGGTAAGTAAAATCCCTAAAGCTCCTATTTCTATCCACTCCAGGAGAAATTTGTTTTTTTGCTCTTTATGTCACGAGAGATAGTTGCTAATATTTTTTAAATAAAGCTATTTGTACTATTATACAATTTCTTCAAACCTCTGCTCTTCACAATTTTTATCTTACTTTCTCATAAAAAGAATTCCATCATGCTTAACAAAGGAATTTCTAACATATATGTATATATACAGGGTGGGCCAACGAAAACGAAACGGCAGAGTGTTCGTGTTCGTCCAAGGACATCGCTCGGACAGGTCGATTTTATTCTCGAGGGGACATCTTTTGCAATAAAGTTTTTGCGATTCTGAATACAACAGACAACAAAAAAATTTTAAAAACTCATTTATTTTGTATTAACTAAACAAACATTTATTTCGAAAAAAATGTTTGTTTAGTTAATATTCAGATTCTCAAAAACTTTATTGCATAAGATGTCCCCTTGAAAATAAAATCGACCTGTCCGAGCGATTTGCTTGGATGAACACGAACACACTGCCGTTTCGTTTTCGTTGGCCTACTCTGTATATTCACACAAAGTGTCCAAAAACTCTTCATATACTGACACAAATCTAGCCCACCAGTGGCTGAATAAATAAAACCATTAAACATTAATAGTTGGTCATTGGTAGGTGCCTGACCAATAGACTGACCACCATGTGATGTTCTGGGACTTCTTCATGTGTCTAACACCAAAACAAAATTCAGTTTCCACATATAAAGTTCTGTAAAGTGTTATCCCTTTGGCAGATCACCGATGTGTTTTGCTGCCTTACTCTCTGTCTATTGACTGAGACAAACCTAAATACTGACCTTTTGTATTAATGCCTTGTGAACCTATAACCTTTGTAGGCATGTAAACTTGGGATGCTCTGTGCATATATATTGCAATACAGTAAATAAAAAAAGGACACTTTAAGTGAATTAAATTTATTAACAACTTATAAGTTTCAATTAAATAATATTTTATGAAGCTCCATAAATTAATTAGCATTTTTATTTTTATACAGATTTTTGTTCATATTTAAAATTCTAAAAATATTATTGAATCGCAAAAAATAATTTTCTTAAAAAACAATTTAACGATAATTTATTCAAAAACTTTTATTAAAAACATTTAATTTAATAAATACATTTTTTTACAATAAAATATTACATGTTTATTATTTAGTTGAACATTTAGGAAGAAATAATATAAAATAAATATAACAAATTTTGACAGAATTGATAAATTTCAAGTATATAAATGAAAAATTGACTTCTTTTTAAATATGAATAGAAAATAAGTAACAATTAAATAAAAAATTCTCTTTAAATAAGAAATAAATATGAATAAACAAATAAATAACAAATTTATTTAAAATACAATAAAAAATAAATACACAAAAATATAAAATTTCTTTGAAATATAAATAGAAAATATATGAAAAAATAAATGACAATTTTTTAAGAATAAAAATAGCAAATAATGAAACAAATAAATAACTTTTTTTAAATACAAGTAGAAAATAAACATACAAATAAATAAATAAAAATTTTAAATACGAGTTGAGAATAAATAAACAAATAAATAAAAAATTTATTGAAATACTAATAGAAAATAAATGAAATTAAATAGAAAATTTTTAAAATAATATATATAATAATTGTTATATATAATAATTCATATATAACAATTTTTTTTAATACAAATAGAAAATAAATAACAAATAAGTGAAAAATTTCTGTTAAGTACGAATAGAAAATACGTAAAAAATAGATTAAAAAATTTTTAAAATATCAACAGAATATGAATAAACAAATAAATAACAAATTTCTTTTTTACCATAAATATCAATTTTAAAAAAATTGAATAACAATTTTTTTAAACATAAATACAAAATAAACAGAAAAATAAATGAAAAATTTCTTTTAAAACACGAATGGAAAATGAATAAACAAATAAAAAACAAACTTCTTTCAAATTTTAAATTTTAAATTTTTTTAAAACTTTAAATGTTTTTTTGAAATTTTAAATTTTAAAATTTATTTGAAATTTCAAATTAAAATTTTTTTTGAAATTTTAAATTTTACAGTTTTAAAGTTTTTTTAAATTTCATGTTTTATATTTGTTTTGTTCTTTTATATTCTAAGGTTCTTTTCATTTTTCTTGAATACGAACAAAGTTAAGAAAAATAAAACAGATTATCGATAAATTCGAATGTAATATAAAGAAATTCGAAATATGTGATGGCAAAGTAAATATGTACAAAGAGATGTAAACCTCTGAAATTCTTTTGTTTTCTGTAAGAATAAAATATAAATAATAAGGATTTTTTCTAAAATACTGAATTATCTAAGTAATTTTGAAATTAATATCTTTATATTTTTCTAAGATGAAAATGTACGCATTTGAAACCGCATTATATTATAGTAGTGCGTATCTATGAAACCAACAACAGTTATGCTTCAGGGTTTCTGTTCGCGAATAACCCTGAAGAAATTACATCTTCAATATTCTGCAGCTTGACCTGTCATCGGGACCCCTTCTTTGCTGGTTTTGGAGAGGTCCTATTACAGTCAAAGTTGCAGGATATCGAAAATGAAGGGAGGCATTGACTCTGAGCTATTTAGCGATACTGTGACATGTCATTTATAAAGAAGCCACTTAGAGTACTGTGAATTCCTTTTCATGTAACATAAAGTTACTAAATAGCCTTACTCTATATCAACGTATAAAAAGAAATAAGAGCAATGGGATCGGTTATTTATAAATTTTTAAAATTAAAAATTCTAAAAAATACTTAAAGTTTTCTTTTAAACTAACTAATTCATTAGTTTAAAAGAGAACTTTAAGTATTTTTTAATTACTCAGTTTTTCCAGACTTCGAAGAAACTCAGAACACTCAAGTGGAAAAAATTGGAATTAACAATCACCTCTTACTTTATTAAACCTTTTCACTACATGCATTTCACTTTACAGCCTCATCAGTGGTCATTTCGTTTAACATTATCTGTGCTCTTATATTTTATTAACACATCCCAGCATGCATCTATGCTGACTCCCGTATTCAAATTAATAGTATTTGCATTATTATTAATACAATAATGTTCCACAATATATATTTAAACGGCACGTCCTTATATATAAATGGCACGATCTTTACATTGATAATAGATATAATATTAAAAATATAAAAATTGATAATGTATTTGTTAAAATTCCTTATGTTAAAAAACTATGAAAAATATAAATATTTCCTAGGAAACTACCCAGTAAATCTGACAGGAAACAAAGTAATAGATTTAGTAAAAGAATTCATTTAATTAATAAAGGAAATGCTACAATTTAGAAGAATCCTATACACCAACCAAAGCCGAATAAGGAGATTAAGAAGCCGATTAAGAAGAATCCTTTGGATTGGCCGGAGTTGTTTATAAACTACAATGTACAGTACATGTACAGATAAGGTTTACATCGGCGAGACAGGAAGAAAACTCGTAATAAGATTGAAATAGCACGAAGCGGAAATACGACTGAAAAGAATAAGATCCCCCTGGTATCGACAATGTGGTAATAAAACCTGTACCTGACCGAGATAATATAAAAATATTGTATAGCATAGAAAACGTACTTATAAGACGTATTGTGGAACTCTATTGTATTATTAGTTATGCAAACACCATTAATTTGAATACGGGAGTCAGCATAGATGCATGCTGGGATATGTTAGTGGAATATCAGAGCACAGATAATGTTAAACGAAAAAACCACTGATGAGGCTGTAAAGTGAAATGCATATGGTGAAAAGGTTTAGTAAAGTTAGAGGTGATTGTCAACTTGAATTCTTTCCACTTGTGAGTTTTGAGTTTTTTCGAAGTCAGGAAAAACTGAGTGATTTTAACTCGTTAGTTTAAAAGAGGACTTTGAGTATTTTGTAGACTTTTTAATTTTTAAAATTTACTCTACACTGTTTATGCTATTGCTTTCACAGTGTTGTCAGACTATAACCTGAAAGGATTTTGTTTTACAGGTGAACACCCAAACACATACACAATTTAGATTAGTTGATTAACTAATTAAATAAATCATGTTTCTTAAACATTGGTTTAGACTTATACTATCTACATCTAGATAAAACAACCAAACACTCGTAGTTGGTCGTGGATTCGAATCGAATGTATGCACAAATTAATTGACATATACAATTTCAATGAATATTTTGGGGTGATTCGTAAAACATTAGTTATAACTTGAGGAAACCGTGTTTTGTATTTTCTTTTCGTTTCTTAACCGTGTTTTGTATTTTCTTTTCGTAACTAATGTCGTTTCTTCGAAACGACATTAGTTATAAGTTAGAAGTATTTGTGTTCTGAGACCGTGTCTTCTTTTTACTGTTTTTATTGTCACGACTAGGTGTATAGATAGACACCGGACATTTCTGACATCATCTTTATTCGAAATATCCTATAGGCCGATCCGTGTTTCAGGAAAAAGCCCCTGTTCTGTCAGCGTTACTTCCGGGATATCTTGTAGGTAATGTTAACATGTATACATTTTGTATAAAATTACTTATTATAACTGTAAAAAGTAATTTTCATTTTAATTGTAAATAAGTAATTTTAAACAAGATGTATACATGTTATCACTACCTACAGTATATCCTGGAAGTAAAGCCAACAGAAGAGGGACTTATGCCCAAAACATGTATCGGCCTATAGGATATTCCGAATAAAGATGATGTCAGAAATGCCTAGTGTCTATCTATACACATAGTCGTGACAATAAAAACAGTTAGAAATATGTTAACATAACTGCCGAGTTTCATAGCAATTTATCCAACGGTCTATGTGTGCATAGCAAACAAACATATTCATTTGTATATACATATAAGTTAAAGATACATACCAAAAGAAGAATCGAAAAAATTTCCTTAATTTAGAAAACTTTTTCTTCTTTGGTGCAATGTCCATTGACTGATTGACATGCACATTAAATGCCATAGCCTCAATTTTCCTGTTTTATTAAAATGAAAAATGGAAGTGAATTGAAAACTATTGACAACATATATTTATTATTATTAATTATAGATTAAAACAGTAAAATGTAATTCAACGTTTGTATGAAGAAAGTAATCAATTTTTCTGCATGAGTGAAAATGCTACGTTTGAAATTTATTACACAGGGAATATTATGATATATGGCCTTTCAGACAGAGATATTCAGTAGATGAAAGTGTTATGTAATGTTGACTTGATGTCTTGCAAATGAAAGAACTTCACATGATACTACTTTTTCCTCAAAGGCTCTGTCGATTTCATTAACGTAACACCTTCAACCATGGCAACAGTGTGAAACGTAGTGTGAAACGTTACTATCGTACAATGCCGTTTAAAACATTTTAAAATTTGGACATTAATTAATATAATATCCTGTCTACAGAAAGACTAAAATCATGTACAACTTGTTCTGGATTCCTTGGTGTAGGGCAGAAGTAATACAAATACAGAATGTATTAATCCACTTAGCAGTTCCAAAACATTCTATCTCAGCTAAATATAGTTTTACAATTTGCGAATTCATGTATTTGCCTATGATGTAGTAATGCTGTGTTTTTCTTGCTGAGTAGAGAATAGAAGAGGTACAAAGAATGAAAATTCGATGCTAACTGCTTAGGATCTTATAAACAGAGATACAGATAATTTAATAATAGAGATTTGTGCGTCACGCAGATCAAGAATTTTCAGATTATTTGTCTCTTTCAGTATCTGCTGGCAAAATGTTGTCTAAAAGGTACAGATGATAAATTACTGAAAAAAGGTCACAACTTTCTATATTCAGACAAACTTTCGATAAATAGAAAAGGTCCTATGAAATATGAAAATCCATCAATTTTAATAAATATTAACTACTTAAATTCACCAAACGTAATATTGTATTAACTAAATTTTTAGATCTTCATCTTCATTTACTTTACAGAAACAAATTGTAAATTCAAAAAATAACGATCATTGTCAAAATCGAATTTATCATTATTGAAGAACTGGCGCATTATCATTAAAGTATAAAAATAATAGTAAAATTTATTTATGATTAGATCTTTCATTTTATAATTTCTTTTTTACTACATGAAATAATCAAAAAAATAAATGAAATCTTTTATATAATGTTAGTGAATATATAAATATTAAATATCAATTTTAATTATAAGTCATATTTTTATATTTTCCTAGAATATATTAAAATTATTTTATTTCTGTAATATAAAACCAATGTAGAATGTGAGGTAAAAATATGTATTAAATAAATATGAAAATCTTACGTATTAAAACCATTTTTAGTAACTTCCCGCTCCTCATCTTTCTCATCACAGGATAGAGCTTTATTATTGCATTTATAGCAACACACGTAAACATTATTTTCAAAAACTTGTTGCGAATTACAATCGTAGTCGTTGAAATAATTCTCACTAAAATCAACAACAATGTCCGAATAGTCCATTTCTTCATAACCTTCTACATTCCAACTACAGAAACTATTACAATCATCATTATTTGTTTGTGAGTTTATACTAAGACTGGGAGGAACTAATTGTTCCTCACACAATAACTCTGGATTTCTAGAAAAAACGACAGAAAATGAGGCAAAATGCTTATTAAATACGTATATAAGAAAGATATTTGTATTTAATTGTACCTGTTGAGACAACCGTTGACATCTTGCAGCTCAACTTTCTGATCACGCGCTACATGACGATTTTCAGACTCATCGCAACGAAAGTAAGTATCTTTGTTATCAACCTGTTGCGAATTAAAATTGCTATAGCCGAAGTAATCCTCAGTAAGATCCAGAACCATATAATTCGTTTCTCGGTAACTATCCAAATCCCAACTCAAGAAATTATCTAGATCATCATAATCTGTTGGGATATTCTTGCTGGAATCGAGAGGATCAAATTTCTCTTCACACAATAACTGTGGATTACTAGAAACAACAATAGAAAATGAGATAAAATACGTATTAAATACCTATAAACATAAGATTTTTATGTCAAATCTTACCTCTTAAAACAATCGTTGACAGCTTGCAGCTCAACTTTCTGAGCAAGCGATTCATGATGATTTTCAAACTCATGGCAACGAAAGTAAACACTGTCTTTATCAACATGTTGCGAATTAGAATCGCTATAGCCAAAATAATCTTCTGCAAGATCGAGAACGATTTCTGTATAATTTGTTTCTCGATAACTATCCAAATCCCAACTCAAGAAATTATCTGGATCGTCATAATTCGTTGGGAATTTCATGACGACATCGGGAGGATCAAATTTTTCTTCAGAAAACACCAAATCTCGCTCACTATCCTCATCTGCATTCACATTTAGATATTTCTCAATTTTATCCATTCTGAACTCTGAAAAAAAAAACAATTCGTGAATTATTTGCGTCTAAGCGTCAGGGGATAATCAAGCAAATATTTTTCACAGATTTATGCTCATTATTATTTACTTCGACTGTCGTAATAAGATATATTCTATTCCAAATCAGTTTAAAATATTGAAATATATCTTGTAATTAATTTCTTGTTCTAGTTTTTGCAATTAATTAATTTTAAGAACCTTATGATTACTTAACGACAATTTTCTAGATCGGTAATTGTATTTTTATAAAAAATATTTGTACAGTATATTTTGTAGTCTGTGAAGATATTACTCACGTTTATATTTAACGCAATTTTCTTCAAAAAATTTCCGCACAAACTTTCGAATACGTCTTATAGCTTCGAAAATATTCTCTCAACAAAGAAAGTGCAATAATGGAAAAACTATTGTTGCCCGAATTCTTGCGTTTCCGCGTGACGTTAAAGCTGTCTTAATAAAAATACATAAAATTTTTAAAATATCGATGCATATTTATTTATTTTTGTTTAAATGATCTTTATTAAAAATGAATTTTGTACATTAATTTCTGGGCATTATAGAAAAGTAACATTGATAAACTGTGCATAAATATATTATTAATGCAGAAGCATGCGTTTTATATACATACAATAAATAAGCTGCTCTTTTTTTCTTCCTTATTTTAAATCAGTGTAAAAAATGTTGAGTTTAATATTCAAATGGAATTTGTAACAAAAATTTTAATCTGTAAACAAATTTTATAGCAACATTTAACTAATTATTTAATTTAAATATAATGCTCAATATTATCGAAAAGGAAATTTTAACAAATTTTGAAAGTGAAGTTAATGCTTTTATTCGAACGTCTGGAAACGTGACAACATGGCCGAAGAAATCATTGCCATATTGGAATTTGCAGACTTATTTTGACAAAATAACTTTATCAGGTGGTAGTCTCTTTAATTCGTATAACGGTAGACTGTCTCAGAGCTAAACAGGTTTAATAACTCCTTTATTGGTTTTTTAACATATGCATTTCGGATCAGTGTTATAAGTCCTGATCCCTCCTCAGTGCTACAAAAAACAATAAAAAATAATGTTAATAAAAAACCTTTGTTCTTTGTAGCACTGAGGAGGGATCAGGACTTATAACAATGATCCGAAATGCATATGTTAAAAAACCAATAAAGGAGTTATTAAACCTGTTTAGCTGTGAGACAGTCTACCGTTATTCGGATTAAAGAGACTACCACCTGATAAACATAAAATACAGCTACTAAAGAAAATTTAATAAAATAACTTTATATTCATAAAAAGAAATAGTAAAAATGATAATAATAATGAGAGATATTCATTCACTATTACTATTGCTACGGAAAAGCCTAAAAGAACTTGAAGAAAAAAAACAAAACGGCTAAGTACCGAAGCCATCCATTTTCAAGATTGATCTATTTACAACTAGCGACACAGCCGATATGTTTCAATCAGATATATTTAAATCTACGTCAAACAATCTAATATTTAATCACAACGTATGCGATAAAACAATATTACATATTTCACGCGAATGCTAACCGTCTTATTCGATTCTTATGATTATTTTATAAAATGGCTAAATAGAACCATGGTTATAGCGTGCCGTAACATTAGATAATAGGGAAGCGGTGTTTTCATAAAAATTTTAAACAAATACTGGAAATGACAAAATTAAACAGTTTGTTTATTTTAATTTTCAAATAGATAATATCTAATGTAGATTTAATAAGCAGAATTTTAGCTGCAGAAGGAAGACACTCATGGTCGATGTGGTGACAGCAAGCAAATTCTGTATCAATAATTAGACAAATACTAATCGATCGATTCGACGTGTTCCCAGTATATGAAAAACGATTTTTTTTTACTCGGCGAGAATCAGTTGCATTCAAGTGACAAGTCTATGTCTTAGAACATTGTACTCCTGCTCAGGCTTTCACAAGAGCGAGCCAGACACAAAAATAGCTACTTAAAAATTTTCATTTTTTGGAATTTGACAAAATCTTGAAGGAGGAAGCTAATAGTCTAGTTGTAACTAATGAATTGATAAAACGAGAGATCTGATCTAAAGCAAACAGGGTTAGAAAACTCACAAGATATTTGGGAAATAAATAACCATTAATATACCTTTACAATTTGCCGAGGAAAAAAAGAAAAACATAATTCTTTTGAGTAACCTTCACTCGCAAGAATGCATTAGAACAGAAAATACAAAGACTTCAGAAACTTTTACGATAAGACAAAGTACGAAGTAGACGTGTTTGAATAGGTGTTATTGTTATCTCATCACAGAAAGTAAATAAAAGTAATTAGTTAGTTACAGTCCAACCATTGCAGAAGTCGAATGTGGGGTTCGGGGCCGTCAAGATGTTTTATTACGTACGTTTTTTTGATAGGGTCCTGCCACCAGGTGTGTTTTACTGGAAACACCACCGACTGGGATGAAGTAAATGACTAAGGCGCGAGGGTAAGAGTCACTCTAAAGTCCAGGAATGAGCCTCTCAGGAGGAAGAATACAGAGTCGGATATAATCAATTAGAGGATTTAATCAATCAAGGAATTTATTAGCAAAATAAAAACTGAAAGTTCGGAACAGAGTTATCAAATCCGATTTTTGGAAATCCGCCTATCTTTATCCATACAACGAGGGGGGTACCTAACGGGGGGTATTCGAACTACGCGACTCACAACATACCATTTAAAGAAGATGTCTTCTTTTCGTCTATTTCGACAGTTAGTCAATCTCTTGATCCTGTTTCACTCTCGCTCTTTCTTGCTTGTACTGTTCTGGTACTGTCTGGACTGGACTGCACTTTCTGGCTGCTAAAGTCCTGTGTCTGTCTGACCGCCTCTGGTCTATTCTCTCTTGTCTGCTGTCCTGGGTCTGCTCTCACTTACTGCCTGTCTTGAATGTGAGAATTATACT
Organism: Centruroides vittatus; assembly: GCF_030686945.1. Lineage (NCBI taxonomy): Eukaryota > Metazoa > Arthropoda > Arachnida > Scorpiones > Buthidae > Centruroides > Centruroides vittatus. Next base: position 43,653 of record NW_027122429.1, on the reverse strand, counting down.
CTGTCTTGAGTATGACAACTATACTGGTGAGAACCTCTGTCTCTCTGAGTATGAGAATGGTACTCATTTTGTCGGGCTGGACCTCTCCTTTTAAATACTTCCAGCATGAAAAGGTTCGTCATCCGGTGATGATCCATTTGTGGTGTCATCATCGGGTGACGATTTATTTGCGGTGTCGTCATCGCAGCTGAGATGATCGTTTTCTGTTGTTTTTATTTGGCAATGACATCTAGCTTTTGTAGAGTCATCATTGAGTCGATGTGACTCATCTTGCTTTTGGGGCAGTTCTCATCATTACTCATTGATTGCTTTGTCATTTTTTCCTTGGCATGTTGTGAGATTTGGATAATAAACCGTTTTATTCTAATCGTTTTAAGTTAGTATTAAAATTTAGAAAAGGAGGTCCCCAGATTGGTAAAATAGGCGAATTTCCTCTTACAACTTCGGTTGTTGTTTAAAATACAATTGAAGTTCACGCAAATACATAATTATCAAAAAATGGTAAAAATAAGTGATTAAGTAAATATTATTATATTACAAATGTTGAAAACAGTAGTTCACAAAATGTTAACATCGAGGTATTTTTGGAGTGGGGAAATTGTGGTCCTCACACTTGTTTACAGTTTGAAAAATGGACTTTTGAAGTTGACGATTTTTTCCCTGAAAAATTCCCGAAACGTAATACTTTTTTGTTTTCGTTATAAATAAACGAAAACGATATATTTTGAGTACATTTATTGATTAATACATCAGAAACACAATCCCAGAAACATCGAAAACAAAAAACTGCGAAAAAAATTTCGATTTTTTAAAATGTTAGGTGCGGGGGGTACACCTGCGCCCCATGCGCAGAACTCCGCGAGAGCGCCCCCGCGCGCCTAACTCAAAGTTAATATTGTTTAAATTAGATATTAATTTCCAATTATATTACAATACAAAATAATTGAAATATCTAACTTTATCCTTTTAAACTTCATCTCTCAGATATACAGCGTTTTATAATGTGTATTTCAAATTCTGATTACATTCAGTCAAAGGAATTTATGCAACGTAACACATAGGCGATCTGCCAAAAGGGTACTACCCAATAGGACTTTCCATAGGAAACAGGCTCCATTTTAGGTGTGGACAGGTAAGAAAAATTGACAAATTCCATCTTGTCAGCTCGTTCATCAAGCTTAAACGCAGGATCAACTATGCCACTATGGTATCGAACTTTTGCAAGTGTTAATTCGTCATAAATCTACGTTAAAATAGCATATTTAAACATTTTAATAATTAAACATCGTAGAATTATTTAAATATAATCAAAATTTTAGTATAAATTTTTAAAAATAATCCTAACAATATTGCTTTCAGTCCATTAATATCATAATCGTTTCCCGTAAATAGTTTAATTAATTATCAATTTTAGTAATATTTATGAGAATAATTAATGAAAATTAATAATTTTACTAATTTTGTTGATTGTTGGACTATGAAATCAAAGTTGAGTTTTAATTAAACACTTGGCTTTATTTCCATTTTTATTTAATTCATCTTTATTTAGTTCATAGTCCAATAATAAGCGCAGAACCCAAACGGTTAGGAGGGTAAGTTGAAGTTTGGTACACAGGGTATGTCACGAGAATGTACAGTACACTAAGAGGGACTTTTCGAAATCCCCCACGGGGTAGAGGAAGAGGATTAAATCTTTTCCTAAAGCACTGGGCTTCTACTGTACTATTTTAGAGGCGGTGTTTTGCGTTTTTGACCGCGTTTAATAGGGTACACCACGAGAATGCACACTAAAAAAGGATTTATAGAAATCCCCCCCCGCGGGGGAGAGGTTAAGAATTAAGGCTTATCCTAAAGAAGTCGGCTTCTATTATAAATAAAAACTTATTTTACAGTGATATATTTTTGTATAATCAATAACACTTATTACGTTTAATGCCATTTCCTCACATCTTACCTTTTATATACCTTTTGATCATTTGATCGAAGAATACATTCAAAGACATGATTCGTAGAAATATGATAAAAGCATAAAAAGGAACAAAGTATGCAAAGGGTTTAAAATATACAAATTTAATACACATAATAAAATAATATTTGTGTATAAAGTATACTAACAAATTAATAATTTACAATTGTTTTTATAAATAAAAAGTAAATTAAATTGTAATCTGAATTATTAATTATTATATTATATTATTTTAATTATTAAAAATTTAATTTCTAAAAATAAGACCTTCATTTCAGCACAGAATATTTAGAGAAAAAAGGGTCTACCAATATTGTATTGAAGCCGCCTGGCAATATTTGTTCTTTTACTGTGTTATGGTTTAAAATAAAGAGTAAAATTAAAGTGAACATTTTTATTTACGAGGTAAACAGAACTTGAAAAACTTATTTACCATTAAAGTATTTTACATAAATTTATGGAAAACCTGGTAAGCTATAATAAAACACAAATAATATTGTCTGAATAAATATATAGATATTATTTTCATTATTATTATTTTTAATGTTTCTGATTAATAGTTAGGATAAATAATGGCCAACACAGTTAGGAAAGTATATTTAGATAAAGAAAGTTTTAAGAATGCAGTGAAAGAAACAGAAGAAAAAGTTTGCTCAGAATTAGAAATAAAATGGCTGTCACAGAAGGTAAACGTAATTACATGTAGTGCCATCTCTTGGTGATTACAAAATTTTAAGAGCATTATATATACTTTGAAACGTCTAAAAATGATTTCATGTAAATAATTAAAAATTCCTAATCTTCTTAACAACTATTTTTGAATTTGCTACGAATTGGACTGTAGCCTCGACAATTTCTGGTTCGTTTTTGAGATGCGTTGCAGTGTTTCTTTTGCTGTCTAGTATTCTTGATTGGTCTACCTCGGCTTCTTTAATATCGGCGTAAAACTTAGAACCCAATAATTCAGTAGTTTCTTTGGCTTTAATAATTGGGTTTATGAAGAAACACTTCATACTTGCATACTTCGTACTCCTTTGTATCCTTACCCTATTTGCACAACCTGGCATAATGGAGTTATTGAAGCTACTGGGCATGGTAAAAAGTGAAGACAGCATCAGCGCAATTATTCAAGATATTACAGGTTGTGAGAAATAAAGAATTTTCAAGGACTTGCTACAAATAGATTACATATTGGTTATTAACAATATGTGACATATCGTAACAACCAAAACTTATAAAAACTAATAAGCATGCTTAAAATTAATAAATACAAATGTATTTTGATAATTTATGAATTAAGAATAATTAGAAAATAAAATTTTCTGCGAGAATAACACCACCTCGAAACGCGTTTAAGAACATATATACATAAATGAAAGCCATCAGCTGTACACAAGGTGTTTAGACGGTGGAAGAGAGGGTAAGGGAAAGGGGGAGAAAGGAGGGAGATGTGATAGACAGTAAAGAAAGGTAGGCTCCCTCTGAACGCCTATGTCTGGCTACAGTACCCTCTACGTGTGATGTTGGCATGTAGTTTTTTTTAGGCTGCAAGGCTGTAGTCCCCCGTAGGGTCTAAAAGAATAGCTGAATATAGACAAGAGCAATAATTGAGTGCCGCCGCGAATATCTAAGGTAGAAGTTAGTGCCAAATGGCTGTTAGTAGGAAGGCTTATATCTGCTTAATACTAATAAAACTGAACGCGAGCGCGAATCTTAATACTATTAGCAGCTAGACAGACAGCGCAAAAAGCGAACGAACACAACGACAAACTACACAAGACGAACGGACCGACTGAAGACAAACGAGCAAGACCCCGAAATTTTTTAAAATTTTAATTGATTTTTATTTTATTTTTTAAACATTAACTTACTCACTAACTAAACTAACCTACCATAACGTAATCAGAAAACTAAAGCTAACAACTCTAATCTAATTTCATCTAACTTATCACAACCTAACCGAAAACCAAGCTAAGCGTTCCTAGTCTAACTTACAACTAGGACTAACTTAAACTAATCGAATTTAGACTGGAAAGGAAACGGAAAATGAAATTTAAAATACAAAGTTAGAAAAGTTACAACTGTTACAAATTGTTTCAACTGTTTAAACTAACAGTTGAAACAAAGGGAAAGCTAATTGCCATCCGTGAGTGAGTGCTCTCAAGTAAGCCAATAAGAATTATGAATGCAAGTAGATGATGGAACATTGTACTGTACTGTACATATGTGAATGAGTTGATGCGAGTTGCAAAGTCAATTGTGCCCTACAGAAATAGCAGCTCTCATTATCCCTAACGGGATTGTACCTATTGCAGCGAAAAACTAAGTGAATTTGGTGCGATCCTATATACCTTACAAATGTGGAGAGCTAGAACCCTTTGAACAGAAAACAGTTTTTTACGGTTATGGACTTTGGCGGCAACATGGACCCAGACCTGTATGGCATAGAGTAGTGCTGGCTGAATTGCACCCCTGTAAATAAGCTTACAAGTTAGTAGCGTTAGGGCCACGCCCCATGTGTTCCTAGCAATACTAATGAAGGCGTTAGACGTCATTTTAGCTTTGTCCGTGATAAAGTTAATGTGGGGTGTGAAGTTAAGTCGCTTCTCAAGAATCACACCTAAATATTTAATTTTTGTTGTTTGCTTTATTCTGTGAGCGCCTACTCGAAAGGTAAGCTTCTTTATGTGTGGCGCCTTTCTAACATCATGCTTTCGCATTTCTCTGTGTTAATGGGTTGCCTATGCTGAATATTCCACTGATAAATGTTATTGAGAATGTCATTGCATATCCTGTAAGTGTTTACTTTCCTGTGTGAAGCTAGGATAGTTTTGTCGTCTGCATAGCCTTGTATGCAGCAACCAGGAGGCAGCGTTTTACTTAAGTGCAGAGTTATAGGCTGTGTTCCAGAAACCAAGACCACACCTCGATCTCTGAGAACAACCCTGAATGATGGGTATAATTATGTCATTTTGTATTGTATAAACACCTGCACTTCTGTTGCCAAGGTAAGATTGAAGAAGTTTGTAAAAATTTTGAGGGCAGTGATGAGTGTGTGATGTGGTCAAGATAGAAGGCCATCAAATGTGATCAAAAGCGCCTCTAAAGTTAATAGTAATTATTGCCAAATGCTAATTATTGACCTTAAGAACAGCTGTTGGACGACTTTCGTGGAAGTTTTTCGTGAACGGGGAAGTCGGGATTGTAGCAGAATTTGTAGTATTTAACGTAAACACTCAAATATATCACAAGATTTTCGGTCATTTCAATGATGTATATATGAGGGAACCAAAAATACGGCCCAAAACTAAAACTTCTATTAGGTATAGAATTACGGAATTTGCTGAGATCATAGACAACGTTTAATAAAAAATAAATAAATTTTACTTGATTCGAATCTATGCATAGAAAGTTTATTAATTAGTTTTGATATTTTTGATACTTGAGTAACCTATTAATCACAGTTTTTGTACATTAATAGTAAATTTATCGGATATATAAACTCAACCATAAACGAAAAATTATTTATTGTGACTTAGTCTCAATGCGGGTGCAGAAAGGAAGACGACAGTGGGACTTCATAGGCATACAATTTTTTCAAATTGCATTCCAATAACACTACAAAGGAAATGACAAAAGTGGAGCTGAACAACGGCTTTTCGGCTTTTTTGACGTTTATAACACCCAAATTGAGATCAATTTGCCATAAAAGTCTTTCCCCATAAGATTTTTTATGGGACATTTCCTTTGCTGATCACCCTCATGTGACATACAAACAAAAAAAATTTTAAAATAATTTTATTAACATGAATTACAAATTTGAACTACCAAAATAAATCTTGAAATAAGGTTATGATTTTACTTTTATCAATTACGCATTAATATTATCAAAGCATTATTGTGCAACAACCGACTTACATTGTTTCAACTTTAACAAAAGTCTTCAGCAAATTGTTGCAATTCGAGCTCCTTCTTCTGAAACGAAACGAAAATGTGGGAAAGAAAAGAAAGAGTGAGTCGAAATCATCAATTATAATAAAGGATTTTATATTCTGTAACGTAATTGACAGTGCATTCAACAACCATAATACATTTTCATTTGATAAATCACTTTCCTTTATAGAAATTGCCAAAGCCGTCGGTTCCCGAGCTGTCTGTTACTCTAAACAGATTTTTGGAAGGAATAAAAGCAATTGTTCCTAGTAACAAATACGAGGAAGCTCGAAGATTGGTCGAAGAATATCAAAAGTCGGAGGAAATTCAAAAGCTGCAGGAATTCTTGAAGAAATATGCAGAAAGCAATGAAAATTACGTGAGTGTTTCTTCTTTCTCGACAAGCTGTTTCGCTAGAAATAATAATAAACGCCTTTGCAGGTGACCGAATTCTGGCTAAACGATATGTATTTGAAAAATCCTTTGCCTCTTCCAATCAACTCCAATCCGTTCTTCCTGCTGCCAAAACGAGAATTCAAAACGGATGACGAAAGATTTCGGTAATGATTACTCGTAAAATAAACATTTCTAATTTGTCTTATTAATGACTTTGTACTATTTCTCAGATTCGTGGCGAAATTTATTCTCTTCTCGCTTAATTTCAACAAAAAACTCGACAGGTAAATGGAAATCACAAATAAGAGACAAATTATTTACACGAAAGAAACAGTTACTAAAATAATTCATTTGAATTATTGTAGAGTTGAATTAAAAGAGGAATTTGCTGGAGGACAAGGGAAAGGGAATGCACTTTCCATGGCCACGTATTATCAGTTCTTCACGGCGTACAGAAGACCAGGCGCGATTAAAGACGAGCACATTTTTAGTGAAGGCAGCAGATATTTCATTGTGGTGTGCAACAATCAGGTAATAAGGAAAAAAACAATGCTTTTGATCGTTTTTATAACTTTCCGATATTTTGAAGTTGCCTTTTATAAAAATAATGGAAAAAAGTACAATTGATTGATGAATACAGGGTAGTGGTAATCAATAATCTAAATCACTTCAGCAGAACAAAATATATCACTAAACATCTTTTTGGTTGTTGATTCGTTCTATTTGCAAATGTTTTCAACCTATTAAATAGGCCAACCTCAGGCGACATTTTTCTATTGAACCCCTCTTTCACATTATATTGACGTTCTTTACGTCTAATTCTCAAGTTTTTTGTGCAGACACTGATGTAATCTTTGTCTATCCCGCAACTGCATGTTTTCATATGATAGTGTATATTGTAGTAAACACGTACCGTATTAAATTTATCTGTACTAATTAGTAAAGGTATCTTCTCGAAGACGTTTTCATTTACATTATTTATATTACCACAGAACCATTCCAGTGTTGAGAAAGTACTTTCTCTATTTCATTTGCATTTTGTACTTAATTAATTTTAATTACATGGATTTATTAGATACTAGCTGACCCGGCCACGCGTTGTTGTGGCTCAAAATGTATCTATTATAAATGTGTAACACTTCCCCTGTAAAAGGAATTTCAAAAAATCCCTTTTTAGTGTATATTCTGTTGACGTCACCTATTAAAACGCGATTAAAAACGCAAAAAACCGCATGTAAAATAGTATAAATAGAGGCCGAGTTCTTCACAGTAAGCCCTAATCCTGTCCCTTTCCCCGCTGGGGAATATCGAAAAATCCCTTTTTAGTGTATATTCTGTTGACGTCACCTATTAAAACGAAATTAAAAACGCAAAAAACCGCATGTAAAATAGTATAAATAGAAGCCGAGTTCTTCACAGTAAGCCTTAATCCTGTCCCTTTCCCCCCGTAGGGAGAATTTCGACATGTATATTATATAAAAACACGTGCATATTCGAATGCAACGTTGTGTCAAAATTTCAAAGGAATCGGGTGGAACAAACAAACGTTATATTTTATTTATATAGATAGATAGAAAATGATATTCTTTATGGCATTATGCTTTTCTGTGAGAATGGACTACATTCTCACAGAAAAGCATAATGCCTCACAGAAAAGCAAACTTAGGTCGTCGGAAGTTAGCGCCATCTGTTGGACATAAAAGCCTTAATCCACATATAAATATATTTTTGGAAGGGGGGAAATAATTATCTTCACATATGCCACAAACTATCACGGGAATGTATTAAACAACTTCCCAAAGTTTCATGGCAATCGGATAAATGGTGTGGTAATGCATGAAGGACAAACACACACACAGACAAACACACACACACACACACACACACACACAGACATACATTCGTTTATATATATATATAGATTAGATTGATATATGCTGATGTTTTCACAATTATATGTTTAAATATTCAACAGTTATTTCAAATGAGGGTGACTCCTTTTATGGATAGTTATCCAAGTGTAAACACTCTCACAGAAGAGCTCAAGAAAATCGAAGCGTTAAGTAAGCTGAAACCACACTATCCACCAGTGGGCATTCTCACAGCTCTCAATCGGAAAGAATGGGCAAGGATACGAGAAGGAATGATCGAAAGTGAGAGATGAAAGCCAAAGCCATTTCTTTGATATTAGAGAGGTTGCGGCCGACGTTTTCAACGCGAAAACGTGAACGTCGAACATTCAGCGCTGCCTTCCTGTAATCTTAGAAGTATGACAATGGCATTTAGAACGTCCAGCATGATTCCTTTGACGTTCCAAACACCATTGTCAAACTTCTAGACTTACAGGAAGGCAGCGCTGAATGTCTGACTTACACGTTTTCGCGTTTAAAACTTCGACCGCATCCTCTCTATTAAAAATCCTTGATCGTTAACTAAAATGTACGATTACGCAGATGAAATCAATAAAGAATCCATTCGGATTATTGAAAATTCTATGTTTGTGGTGTGCATGGATGAATCGAACAAAGGGGTAAGGAAACAAACCAGATCGAAGAGCTTTTCGGACGAGAGGTTGGAAGAAATGGCCCACCACATCCTTCACGGTAATAGAACTGAACATTCCACCGGTAACAGATGGTTCGATAAATTTATTCAGGTAAAATTTATTTATTGCTAACAAGTAACAGAAAAAGTGTCGGTAATTTTCAATTGTATAAAATCGTACATTAACTGATACGAAATTATTTACTCTTGCCGTTCCGTAGTTTATCGTGACCAAAAATGGTGTGAACGGAATTGTAATCGAACATTCGGTGTCGGAAGGGATTACCGTTTTAAGATTCTGTGAAGAATTTCTGGATTTCTTGTAAGATATTGTTATCTCTTGAATTAAATATAAGAAACAGAAGTGAAGTGATTGATGTATTTACAGGGAAAATGATCAGCATCTACACTTAGCGGGTAGCGAACGAAAATCAGACGATGAAATGTTAGTTAAAAGACTTACGTGGAATATCAGTGAATCACTTGCAGAAGAGATTAAAAATGCATCCGCCGTCACAGACACGTAAGATTCTGTAATTTTGACTTTCCGCTAATAATAATTATCATTGACAGGCAGAAAACAAGAAAAAATGTCAGTTTGCGCTTTGCCTATCTTTAGTATCATAACTTCTAACAGTTATGATACGTAAAGCAACACGTAAAATCACTAAGTTTGTGGTGTTTAGATTTGAAAAGACTTTAACTTTTATTAACCGACAATTGGCTATAGCGCATATTGGTTCTACCATTTAGTAGATTTTTTTGATTCTATCAATTGATTTATTATTATTTCTCGAGTGAAATTTATCGTAATTACAAATAAACATTGTGGCAATCTCAGCTCAATATTCTGTTATTTTTAAGAAGTCCTTCGACAAATGTAACATCTGAAAACATTTATTATTTAATTTATTTAAGAGCCTAAAATAATTTCCTGTTATTTGTGCATCATAGCCAATCATATAACGAGTTTTTTCATGCGCCATGTATAAGATTTTAGTTTTGACTAACCATTTTTGGAAGAAAAAATACGTACGATAGAAAGGGTTGGCCATTTTGAAATATTAGTCAAAACATTACGAAATTGGACCGCACACAGCAAAGTTTAATATTTGAAAATAAATCTTTTTTCTTCATTTCAGGAGCTTCTTTATATCTGTGCACCCGTTGCACCTACGTAGTTATGGCACTCATTATAGCTTTACAGCTGTGTTTTATTTGATCTTTAAAGACAATTATTGTTCGAAAACGTATAAATACTCTCTGTAAATATTATTTTCAGGTTAATCGACACGCTCGAACTCAACGTTTTTATATTTAAGAATTACGGCAAAGGATTTCCGAAGAAACAAAATATCAGTCCAGATGTGTTCATTCAGTTGTGTTTGCAGTTGACATACTTCAGGTTTATTTGAACGATGTTTCTCTTTCTTTTAATGCATATTTGAATGTAGTTAAACGTTAATCAATGTTATTATTATTATCAGAATGCATAACAAAGTGACGGCCACTTACGAAAGTGCCGCTTTAAGAAAATTCAGATTCGGTCGCATCGACAACATCCGCGCTTCTAGCCAAGAGGCTTTGGAATTCTCAAAGTCTATGTTAGATCCTTCTCTGAGTCAGGTCAGTTGAATGGAATCTTCTCAATTGTTATAAAATACGATTCAAATTGACTCGTTCGATATCTTTAGACAGAAAAATGGGATAAATTCCAAAAAGCCGTGAAAAAACAAACCGAAATTCTCCGTTACGTAAGTAGGAAAGAGCTATAAATTAACCGAGTAAAGTAATTAACAATTCCGTAATTGTCATAATATCTGTCATTACGCAGACAATCAACGGAGAAGGACCGGATAACCATCTTTTGTGTTTAAAGGAAATGGCTGCTATGTATGGTTTAGAAGAACCGGCACTTTATAATACTGATTATTACAAAGAGTTCCTGAATTTCCGCTTATCCACCAGTCAAGTAAGGCATCTTTCTATGCATTGACTAAGTGTTAGCGAGTGGAAGAGAATTAAATGAATGGATTTTTGTAGCTTCCAACGACCTACGACATTAAAGTTGGATACGGTCCTGTGGTGCCCGACGGATACGGATGCTCATACAATCCAGAAGAGAATCGTATCGTCTTTTGCATTTCTTCTTTCAAAAACGCCCCCTCGACGGACACGGAGAAGTTTGCACAGAATCTGCAAGCGAGTTTGATGGAGTTGAAGGAGCTTTGTGAGAGTGCTAAGGCTACTGCTTCTATCAGGTTGTTTTCTGTTGTATAACAATTCATTCGTGTTCTAGACAATTGCATTACTCACATGGTGTTGTTTTAGTTCACCGACAAAGGCTGCAGTTAAAGCTGAAGCAAAGTAATGGAACGAAGAAAAATTTATGCTATTCGGAAGTTTTCGGTTTATGCCGCAGAAATTCGGCTTCAAAATTATTGAACTGAGCAAAATTATTTAATAATGATTAAAAATTTATTTAATAAATTTCACGAAAACATTCGTTGTTCTTCTTATTCATTTAGTCATAATTAATTGAATATAAAGTAAGTTCGACGTAAGAAAAAGTGATATTTAAGGTTTTTGTTATTTTTATTCAACAGTATTTAAATGTTTCGTAACTAACATGAAAGTACACGGATAATTAATATCTTTCGTGAGTTATAATAGAATATCAAAATTAAATTCCATTATTATTTAAATGTACTGTACTATACATCCTGTCGTTTTGGAAATTCCGAACACGATGTAGGTTATTGCTCAGATGTCATCAACATTGGCTCAATTCAATTATTTACGATGTTATTTCATACATATGAATAATAGACTTATTCGAATAAAATCGCTTTGATAGGACGAACATGTGTTTTATGAACCTTATTTTCTCTTGTCAGTTGATACAATGACGGTGTACGAACGTTTTGTCTGGTGTTATCGTTAGTTTCATTTTCGGAATGTACAGGTACACTTTGAGTACTACGTAGTACAAATTAGTATGTTCTCATTTTAATCCACCACATCGTACCATACATGCGCCTTCTCATTGTTGTGTATGTCGTCGCTATTATATATCACTTTTCTCGCTTTCCATGGAGTTCGGTGTTAAGTTTTTCAAGCTTGTGATTTCCACTTTTACAGTAGAGTTAATTATACTGTTTATTTTTATCCCTTTTCAACCTTAACACAAAATTTAAAAAAATAAGTGAACTATTAAGAAATTTGCCAGATTTTCCGGAATGAAAAAATTTCCGGGGATATTTCTTTGGTTAAAAATAGCCAAGGTCCCGTTACAAAAACCCCAATTCAAATCATTACGATATTAAACACTACTGCAGAGTAGATATGACGCGACTTTTTAATTGCCGATGACATTGTAACGCTGTCCTTGCCGGGAATTACGTTAAATGGTGTCAGATTTACGTTACATTCACTCCCATTACGATTCCGAATGCCGTATTTATTATTGTATAACCTAATTACTATAGTAATATGAAAAATATTATTAATAATTCTATAAACGGAATATTTGCCACACTGTTAAATAAAATATAACAAGTGGCGTGTTGAAATCGGCTGGCGAGAGCCTATTGTTAAAATTTTTATGAATAGATAAATTATGACTGATATAAAATAAATAATATAAAGTAAAAGTCATGATTTCTATTTATGATTTGAAAATACCGGTAATAAAAATACAATCTCTGTTATCTGAATTACAAGTTAATGAGAACAGCCATATATTACATAATCATGTTTTTCTATTTACGAAGGATTTATATTTATATGTCCTAGAAGGATTTGTTGGAGGCATTGTTAAACCTTTAAAACACGTTACAATTCCATAAATGATATTTACCGGTAACAAGGCCTCAAAAATAAATTAATAAATGCTAACTGTTCGTCTTAGTATCAAAAACTGTTTAGTAAGAGACAAACATATAAAAATGTCTTTTAAAAATAAGCCACTTGTTTTTAGACTAATTCATAAGGACCTAGTGTACTGCTAAAAGGCCTGTTTATATAAAAAAATAGCTTTACATTTAGATTTTTTAGCCTCTTATAGCAACTCTCGGTACACTTATAAGACCTCTCAGGGCCTTATAAGGTTCTATCTGAGACGTAGACAAGTCTCTATAATGTGCTGGAATCCAAAACAACAGTTAATCATTTAATTATAAGGTTTTATAGAAACACTGCATCTAGAATCGTATTTTATTAGTAAGCCTTGGCTAATTTATAAGGTTTAGGACGGCCCTAAACTGTTAAACCCTATTTATATGTGTAAAAAAGAAGCTTTACAATTACAATCTTTGGCCTCTTCCATAGCTGCCCTCGGTACATTTATAGGACCTCTCAGACACACGTACGGCCTAGAAGGGCGCGTCGGTGACGTCGGTAAGCCGCCGGGATACGTGCAGAGTACTGAAACACAGCCGTAAGGAGGCAATTTGAAATCTTTAACTGTAACGTAATTAATTGTGTTTTAATATGATTAATAAAAACAAGACCCTATTATTTAATAAATATCCATATCAGATATATACATTACGATAATCTGTCAAGTTGAAAAACAACTTTAATCAAAGTAGCCTTTACCCAATAAGCCACTTTTCGTCTAAGTGATCAATCTTAAACAATTCACGAACTCGTGATATATGCAACCCGATTTACGTGACGTTGCTATGGGAATTATTCTCTTGTGTGCTCGTGTTGAGTGGCCGCTTTTTGGCATCCCTTAGCATCTCGATGACTGAGTGTCATCTGGATTTTTGTGGGTTGTAAAGGTTGATGTTCGTCCTGTCTACGCTATTTAACTCGTAGGCAAATTGTATGAGTGGGCCCTCGGGGCCCTTTTTCTTACAATAGCTGACTTTTAATGCGTTTTTGAAAGAAATTAGTAAAACGGGTAAAACGGGCAAAACGGTAAAACGGGCATTTATTTGCTAATTTGAGAGTTATACGGAAAATCTGAGTGTATTTTATAGAGGGTTTTATTAAAATCTTCCACCTTGTACGGGGGGTTCTAAACGTATTTTTGGTGTAAGGCACACATTTTTTGATAACTTTCGATTTGTAGAAAGTCCTGAAAATTTTTTCGGTCCTTTTTACCGAGAAATTTAATTAATTTTGTCACTTAAACGAGATTCTTGATGTCTTTTCGGAGTAAACTGGACTTTTTGGTGCATTTTTCAAAGGTTTTTTGAAATTTTGTAATTTTGTTTAGGGTTCTGGAGATCTTTGAACCTCTACTTTTCATGTTCATTTCATTTCATTTTATTTCATGTTCATGTCATTTTCATGTTATTGAGAATGTCATTGTATATCCTGTAAGTGTTTACTTTCCTGTGTGAAGCTAGAATACTTGTGTCGTCTTCATAGCCTTGTATGCGGCAACCAGGAGGCAGGGTTTCACTTAAGTGCAGAGTTATAGGCTGTGTTCCAGAAACCAAGACCACACTTCGATCTCTGAGAACAACCCTGAATGATGGGTATGATTATGTTATTTTGTATTGTATAAACACCTGCACTTCTGTTGCCAAGGTAGGATTGAAGAAGTTTGTAAAAATTTTGAGGGCAGTGATGAGTGTGTGAATGTGGTCAAGATAGAAGGCCATCAAATGTGGTCAAAAGCGCCTCTAAAGTTAATAGTAATTATTGCCAAATGCTAATTATTGACTTAAGAACAGCTGTTGGACGACTTTCGTGGAAGTTTTTCGTGAACGGGGAAGTCGGGATTGTAGCAGAATTTGTAGTATTTAACGTAAACACTCAAATATATCACGAGATTTTCGGTCATTTGAATGATGTATATATGAGGGAACCAAAAATACGGCCCAAAACTAAAACTTCTATTAGGTATAGAATTACGGAATTTGCTGAGATCATAGACAACGTTTAATAAAAAATAAATAAATTTTACCCGATTTGAATCTATGCATAGAAAGTTTATTAATTAGTTTTGATATTTTTGATACTTGAGTAACCTATTAATCACAGTTTTTGTACATTAATAGTAAATTTATCGGATTTATCCTTCTAGGACATATTTATTTTCTAAAAATTGCTATAAAATATACTTATAAAGTTTAGGCTGCGTTATAAAAAGGGATAATAGATTATTGCAGGAAACACAGGGGTGTCTTCTAAGTAAAAAGGCCTCGATGCCACTGTCAGGTTTACACGACCTTTCAACAGCTTTGAAATGTTTCAAGCAAGTCATTCTAAGCCCTAAGTTTCTATAAAGTGTATTTACGAGGCCTCAAAATTACATTAGACCACCTGTTTATATTGTCGATATTACTATCCAATTCTAAGGCCTTCTATCTCGTGATCTTTTTAGATATAATCCTCACGTGTTTCTAAAATATATAAAACCTTTTAACGATACAAGCGGGTTTTTCGAAACCTGATGTTGCAATTAAGTCTATTTATAAGCTATTCTAGCAACAGTTGATTTATAACAGGCCTTACATCTGCAAGGAGACTTTCTAGATTTAATGCCCTTTTATTTTTAACCTTTCTTTTAGATCTAATAACATAAGGCCTCAAGAACTACATATGACTGACTAGATAGAGATCGTTTTCGATACCACGTGTATATATAATTATTGATAGTTAATTAGAAAACCTATTTGTATAAAAAAGATTCTTTTAACTTCTAAAACCATTTAAAGGTTTGTAGACTTTTCTACAATACTAAGCACGCGCTGTGGTTATCATTCCGTAAGCCCGTTTTTTATTGTTGCATAAACAATAACTTTTAAGAATACTTTCTAAACAGTTGTTGAAGTTAATTATTTGATCGAAATAAAGTTGTCGATTGCGAAGCAACACTTACAAAAATCGATTTTAAATCAGTAAGTTAACTTATATTTTTATTGTATGATGATATTAAGTTTTCAATAACGTGTTGGCTATGACTATAAAGACATGCAATTAATAGTAATTTTCTACGGGATGTTTAAAAATTCCAATAAAAATGTTATACAGTGGAACGATATTAACTCTGCATTCATTTTCTGCTGGAGACAATTACAGCATTAAACGTATTTTCTGCAAATGAATAGCAATTTATTATTTTATTCCTGCATCTTTTCTAATATTTAAATATTCGGTTCCATTAGGACGAATAAAGAGTAGCAAACATAAATTACTACAACGTTTTTATATTAAGATAAGATATTTAAAAATATGATTGATATCTATTATTAATTTAAAATAATCTTATAGAGAGTTGTCACAATGTATATGTAAAAGCTAATGTATTAGCGTTTAATTGGTTAAAACTATCCACTTGATTCTGATGCCTTTCAGGTTTTTGTAATTAACAATGCTATGTTTCTCGAGTATACAAGATGTAAATAAACGTTTGATTCATAATTATCCATATTTCTGAATAAAGATACAGCTACAAACTAGATATATCCTCTAAATACACATGCTACTCAGAGCTGTAAATATAAGAAAAAACTGTATCAACGAATGCTGGACATGATTGTAATTGGCTAATAAATATCGCATGATTTTTTTTCATTTTTTATCGTTCTACTCGAGAACAACACATCAGTAATATTAACATTCTGAGTATGACATTTGCATGATTGAAACAATTTACACGTTCCAGACAATTAATAATGTCAAATCACAATGCAATATTTATGCTTTTATATCACGTTTAAATTAAGAAACTTCTAAGCAGAAATTAATTGAATTTTTTTTTTAATTTTAATTTTTATTTTTGTGAATTTGCTTTACAATAAAGTTCGAAAATATCTTTCTAGAATAACAATTTCATGTGTTTATTTGGTGTAAAGTGTTTGCCATTTGCTTTGTTTCTCTTTTCCAAATTCCTATATAATTTTTGAATTCAGACGAAGAAAGTTTTACGAATTTCTGTGTTTATTGTGTTTACTTTTATTCTCTAGATTGTAGAAATGAAATGACAGTCCATACAAATGAAATTCGTTGCCAGATCGGAAAGTAGTCACTATATAAGATTTGGTCGATACGATAGTCCATATAATTATGGATCTGGCAGCAAGGAAAAAAAAGGAGGGGTCAAAATTGTCTCCTGTAAGTTACAATTCAATGGAAATAATTAAAACTAATTTAATAATTTTTATCATTTAAAGGTTTTCAACTAAACAACCCATGACAACAACGCACAGTCTTATAAAATGTGTTCTTTAAAATGGCTGCAAATTGTTTATTTATTATTAAATAAATATTTTCTCAGTTAATTAAGAAAAACAGTACAAGTACTGCAAGATTATTTTATCAGGAATCAGAATTTTTCACTTTTTACAGGACTCCGCAGAGAAATTGGAATTTAATGAAAATGTAAAAGAATTGGATGAAGGTGAGTTCACAAAGAGATTATAGAAATTTTTCCGATTTCTAAAATAATTTGTTTAAAAATTATTGAAGAATGATTTAATGTTAATTTATTGGGTTAAAATCTGTTTAAATTAAAAATTTAATATTAATTATCCATCGGCAGTCTTTCAGGTGTGTTGGATGTAATAGTTTATTATATTCGAAACGATTCAAACTATAACATTAATTTCAAAATATTCATTTCTGCAAATATTCCATTTATTTCGTCAAAAATACTTTAGATAATTATTTTTTTTACTTCAACAGTAACACTGTACGTGGCTGGCTGTGCTCACGTCTATTTCGTTTAATATCTCAAAATACGCTAATATTAAAAGTTTTCACAGTAACTTCTATGTAAGGGACATCGACAGTATTCAATTTTGGTAACTAAATGTCGAGAGGTGGGGGAATAGATGTAGAATGTGCATGATATTTTCAGAAAGGTCAGATTTAATGAAAATTTCACACGAAAATGTGTATAAATATGAATTAAGCTCTCGTGCAACTCGACAATTTAAATCGAATTTTTGTGTCTTTTAAACTATTATTGTCCTAAAAAACGCCCTAGTAAGTGTTCACGAACTTTCGGTCTAGACCAGAAATAGAGTGATTTCAATTGAACTACTTTTATTCCTACGCAGTTACGTAGATGACCGGCACGATTTGTCGTTATTAGAGAAACGTATGATGTACTGGGGAAAGACACTACTAATTTCAGATAGAAAAACACATATTTTTAATTAAATACATAAAGGACACGATGAAAAATTGCAGTCCAGCATTGTGGCATCACAATACCTTTGCTGGTTACAACTAAGCTTGCTTAATATTTAAGAAATAAAATTAAATTTTATTAAACAATCTCTGGTGCAGCTTTTTGGTTTTTTACCTTTCATAAAGACTCGCAAGTGTTTTCGATTACTGGAAACCAGAAACTATGCTTTTCTATTATCGACGGAAATTTTCATTTTTGAATCTTTACCTCTCAATTCGTCGCGATGTCAAACGAAAATTCAATTTAATTACGTGTATATAAACTCAATGGGCTTGTTATAAATAACATCCGGTATATAAGCACAAAATGAAACAATGAAATTAACTTTAAAACAAGAGATAATCCGTGAAACACAAACAGAGAAACACAGTGCACTTTACTCTTAATATTCCGTTTATGATATGTTTGATTTTTTGATTCATTCAGAACGGGAAAATCCTGAGCATATATTTATATTCACAGTGATTGTATTTTTGTAACTTACTGTTTATACATGTGTACTGCTTCGTCATTTCATTTATAGTTTAAACATTATATGTGTATATATTTATAAACGTTTCGTCCGGGCTTAATTTGTGAGAATGAATGAATATTTGAATAAAAACAAATATTTCACAGTAACACGGATATTTTACAATGTTACATTTGTATTTTCTTCCATGAACTAATATATAGTTAATAGCAGAACTATGATATTAAATTACAAAAAGATTGAAATGTAAATTATAAAATTATTTTTTTTAGATAAACAATGAAGAAACAAGACATGTCGAAGCGGAGGAAATGTCGAGAGTAATAATGGAAATTTGATGAAAATGAAAAATGGTGACAAATAGATCTTTAGCAAGTGATCCATATAGAAGATGACGATGATGATAGAGTAAGATAATATTTTCTAATTTTCCTTACTTTACACTTATAAACCCATTCTCGTTCCTTGCTAAACTTTCAATAGTATTTTGGTATTTTAAGATTTTCATGTCTAAAATAATTTCATACATTTTATATGATTCACCTTACAAAGTTTATGATCAAATTTTGAAAAAATAATGCGAAAATAATTAAATGATTACTTTGAAAAATGGTCAAATTTACGAAAAAGACGAATTCACATATTTAATTCTTGGAAAAATGATTGTTACAGCGGAATGATGGCATTCGATTAGGAAAATTACATAATACCAGGTTATCAACGCAGCACAAAATATGTTTTAAATCGTTTTCTAGAGTGCGAGTTTAAATATTTGGTGCTATTTTCGCCAAATTTGATTGGTCGGCAGATTACAGTTTGATGAATGAAAGAGTTTGTCAGAACAAACATTTTAAAAATTTAAGATATATTTTCAATTGGTGTCTACTTCACCAATGAAATTGTGCTATTTCGTACCATCCGAGTATCGCTATAGACGTAATAATGATAGACTAAAATAATGACTCTTTATATGGTCATTATATCATAGTATTTGATTTATATAATTACGTAAGGATTTAACATACTGAGTGACTAATTTAACACATTAAAAAATTCTTTATTTTCCTACGTTACACAATTTAAAAAAAATGTGTCAGATTGTCACTCGGTGTGAAAAATACTTACATTAAATAACCTTTGTAATATATATCAAATACTATGATATAATATAACAGAAGAGTTAGAAGTACGAAATAATGTAATAATCTTAATTGTCATCTGCTAGATTTACCAATATATTTATACATTTTGCAGAAAACAACAAAGTGTGCAGATGTGTTTGCATATCTATTCTGCAAACTACCCTGTATCATATTTTCTTGTTTCAAAAGACAAAAGTAAAATGCTCAATGGTTAAAAAGGTACGTAAAAAATTACGTAAATTTTAATTATAACATGACTCTTATTTAATAAAAGTTAATCGGTGTAAGATTTTGCATGCTTATGTTAATTATGTTAATTATCGAAAGCAAGAATAAACGTTACGTTAAATGCGCAAAAATAAAAATGCACATAAAGTTCAATTCACTTTAATACCACGTCATTCTACTAGTAAATAATTTGATTAGAATATAATGACATAATTGTGAATCCCAATTTATTCTGTCGTTTTGTCGGTTCAAATCAACGTCTGAAATAACAGTTATGTCTACAAGAATTTTTTTATCTTGATATCACCGTATTTTCATTGTGTATGAAGTACCGTGACAATAGAACACATACTGTACTCCTAGAGTCGGATGAGTTAATAAAAACGGTTAATGCGAAAACTAATATTTTAGCCTTCACATTTAACTGGCTTTTCTCTCTTGGTTATAAAAAACTTTATGTTATAACCATAACTGGTTTCATGGTAAGGCCGCATCTTATTCATCTTAGTTTGTTTTACCCCGTTCGCACTGTGTATTTCAATCTAGAATTGTGATCAAAGTTGGCCACAATGCGGTTTCAATTTCCACTGAAACGAGGTTTAATGACGATCAACTCGAAAGTTCTTGAAACTAGATCCATTCACATAAGAGTTTTAGCAATCCCACACTCGCGAGAAAATACAAGATAACCGGTGCACACGTGTTTGCTATCAACAGAAAAATAAAAGACATCTGTCTATTATTAGATATATGACAAGAAAAAATATTTGTTTCTAAAAAAACTTCCATTTGGTTTCTTGTTGTTCGTCACTTATTCCGTAGTTTTTTGTCTCGTGTAATAACAGATTACTGTCCGGCAGATTACTGTTTGATATTCGGCTCGTGTAATCCAACGATCTACGACATTAAAGTTGGATACGGTCCTGTGGTGCCCGACGGATACGGATGCTCATACAATCCAGAAGAGAATCGTATCGTCTTTTGCATTTCTTCGTTCAAAAACGACCCCTCGACGGACACGGAGAAGTTTGCACAGAATCTGCATGCGAGTTTGATGGAGTTGAAGGAGCTTTGTGAGAGTGCTAAGGCTACTGCTTCTATCAGGTTGTTTTCTGTTGTATAACAATTCATTCGTGTTCTAGACAATTGCATTACTCACATGGTGTTGTTTTAGTTCACCGACAAAGGCTGCAGTTAAAGCTGAAGCAAAGTAATGCAACGAAGAAAAATTTATGCTATTCGGAAGTTTTCGGTTTATGCCGCAGAAATTCGGCTTCAAAATTATTGAACTGAGCAAAATTCTTTAATAATGATTAAAAATTTATTTAATAAATTTCACGAAAACATTCGTTGTTCTTCTTATTCATTTAGTCATAATTAATTGAATATAAAGTAAGTTCGACGTAAGAAAAAGTGATATTTAAGGTTTTTGTTATTTTTATTCAACAGTATTTAAATGTTTCGTAATTAACATGAAAGTACACGGATAATTAATATCTTTCGTGAGTTATAATAGAATATCAAAATTAAATTCCATTATTATTTAAATGTACTGTACTATACATCCTGTCGTTTTGGAAATTCCGAACACGATGTAGGTTATTGCTCAGATGTCATCAACATTGGCTCAATTCAATTATTTACGATGTTATTTCATACATATGAATAATAGACTTATTCGAATAAAATCGCTTTGATAGGACGAACATGTGTTTTATAAACCTTATTTTCTCTTGTCAGTTGATACAATGACGGTGTACGAACGTTTTGTCTGGTGTTATCGTTAGTTTCATTTTCGGAATGTACAGGTACACTTTGAGTACTACGTAGTACAAATTAGTATGTTCTCATTTTAATCCACCACATCGTACCATACATGCGCCTTCTCATTGTTGTGTATGTCGTCGCTATTATATATCACTTTTCTCGCTTTCCATGGAGTTCGGTGTTAAGTTTTTCAAGCTTGTGATTTCCACTTTTACAGTTGTTAATTATACTGTTTATTTTTATTTCTTTTCAACCTTAACACAAAATTTAAAAAAATGTGAACTATTAAGAAATTTGCCAGATTTTCTGGAATGAAAAAATTTCCGGGGATATTTCCTTGGTTAAAAATAGCCAAGGTCCCGTTACAAAAAACCCAATTCAAATCATTACGATATTAAACACCACTGCAGAGTAGATATGACGCGACTTTTTAATTGCCGATGACATTGTAACGCTGTCCTTGCCGGGAATTACGTTAAATGGTGTCAGATTTACGTTACATTCACTCCCATTACGATTCCGAATGCCGTATTTATTATTGTATAACCTAATTACTATAGTAATATGAAAAATATTATTAATAATTCTATAAACGGAATATTTGCCACACTGTTAAATAAAATATAACAAGTGGCGTGTTGAAATCGGCTGGCGAGAGCCTATTGTTAAAATTTTTATGAATAGATAAATTATAACTGATATAAAATAAATAATATAAAGTAAAAGTTATGATTTCTATTTATGATTTGAAAATACCGGTAATAAAAATACAATCTCTGTTATCTGAATTACAAGTTAATGAGAACAACCATATATTACATAATCATGTTTTTCTATTTACGAACGCAATTTTAGAAAACGTTTTCAGTATTTTCTCTTGAATGGAGAAAAGCTTGAAAAAAAAATTCAACTAACGAGTTGCTCAACTTTCCCGGTAATATTTAAAACTGCATGTGTGTCGTCATAGGTTATAGAATTTTACTTTAAAAACTTTTTATATTTTTAATTATTATAAAATAGCAAAACCGTCATTAAGTCTGACTCTTCTAGAGATAAGACACACGATCCACTTTTATGTTCTCTTCACCTGGACTTTATCAATCAAAATTTAATAACCATCAATTTCCTTAATAATTAAATCATGAGGAATATTTTCAGACATTTTTGACAAAAACCACAGGAGATATTAAGCATGAACAAAATCGTACCACACATACACACACTGACATCTGTATTACAGAAATTATACCCGAAGTTTTTACATTTATCAATGTTTTAAGGTGTTCTAAGTCCAAAAATTAAAAATCTTCGAGAATAATTTTTCTGACCGATCGCCACTCTCTGTTATATATAACATCCGGAAAAGTAAAAATGTTATGAATATAATTGAATTGTTTATACAGGGTGTATCAGAATGACGTTTCAAAAATTTGGGTGATTGTAGAGGATGAAATTTTGAACATTTTGATATCAGGAACCCATAGCCGGGAATGTGATATAAAGTTTCTACAGCACTTTGCACTTTGTGGTCGGTATGCTGAATGAAACAGCAGAATACAGTATTTATGACAAGTTTTATTGACAAAACAGTAGAGTACAATCAAACTGTACATCGAATCAGTGGCTGCACTACATTAAAGTAAATGTTCAATGTGACAACTACCAACTTCGTTACGTCATGTGCAACGACGAACCATGTTTTGTCCGACTCTCTGTAAGATGCCACGCTTTCCTCTGATGGTATTAAATGCTGTAAAGATGCGCACGGTAAGCTCATGATCTGTTCCTACAGATGTTGCTGTACACAAGTGACTTTACATAACCCCAGAGGAAGAAGTCAAGAACAATAACATGACGTCAATGGACAGAACGGTAGCTACCAAAGTGAAGGGCAGTCAAGCACTTTTTACCGCTGTAGAAACTTTATATTACATTTCCGGCTATGATTTTTTTATATCATTAATATTTGATAAACCAGCAAATGATCTTAAACGAACAATTATTCAAAACAATTATCAAAAGTGATGACATCGTCATCACTTTTTATTTATTAATTTTAAAATATATGCAGTCCACATTATCTGTCATCTCAACTGCACTAGTTTAGTGATTCAAATAGTTTAAAAAAGCCACCTGTCATTGTTTTATAAAAATAACTACTATTGTAAATAATTAAGAAATAAGTAACAAGTTATTAGGCTCCAATTTGAAAACATTTTAGAGCTGTGAATTCACTGAATTTCCACTGTCGTGCATCTGTCTGTCTTTCTCTTTAATTTTGAGAACGGTGTTAGATAGAAGAAAGAAGGGGCCAGATATGAAAACCGTAAGGAAAGGAGGTCCCAACTAACTATACAAGAACTTTCGATCTTAATCGGAAGCCAGGTTATTTGTTATTTTAATTCAAACGTTTTTCTCTGAAAGTTATTAGATACATGACAGGCAAGACTCTATTGTCAAAGGGAAACTATGATGTACAGGTGCAAGCCACTACTAATTTGAGGTGCAAATTATATATATTAAATAAGATAAAATAAAAATATGATTAAAAATTACAGCCTGGCATAATGACGATGTCAAAATAAATAACTGCTCGTTCCTTATCGGTATTCTCTTAATGTTTTTAAACTACAAACTAATGTGAAAATTATTTTACGCAAGACGATAAAATATATTTTACTTTTTAACATTACGAAACTCGTTTTTTTTCAGTCAAGTTTAACACGTACACAAGTACTTCATCAATTTAATAATATTAATATCACAGCAGAAATATTTGGTAATTTTAATTAATTTTACCTTCTGTAAACAGTCAAAAAAATAAACAAATATTATGGCATTCTCCTGCTGAAATCTCGTCAACAGAAGTAATTCACGAGGAACATGTTAAAGACAATGATGAAGAGAAAATTACACAATTTTTCTGAAACATTATTCCAATGTGATTAATGTTCCTTCAGTATAATGTCTAAGAAAAATTGGTTACAGCATAAGAACAGTCACACTCATGACACTCCATATATATCAATAGTGATCTATGTAATCTATATAATATTAGGACTGTTACTGATTAAGAACATAGTACTGCATTAACTCTTGGTTACTACTCAAAAGAAATATTACACGATTACTATTCAAGGGACTGTCTGACCCTTGAAGAGTAAACGAATTTATTTTGTTTACGAATAGCAATATGGAAATAAAACACCCTATTTATGAAAAAAGATATATTTCGTAATGAAATGACACACAATTCTTGTTATCTAAACAGTTTGGACATACAATTATTGAGCAAGTGTTGCAAATTGGAATTTTACAAGAGGAAAAAAACACTGCTTGTTTTTTTAATCCTTTTAATGGGGGTAAATTCTGCAACGCTTTCTTTTAGATGCAACATTAGAGACAGCTAAAACAGATCTTTTAGGCAGTGGCAGTTTACACATGTTCGGGTTATCTGCGCGAGCAACACGGTATAAAATTTTAACCAATGAAATTGTACAATTTTCGAAAATGCAGAATACGAAAATATAGAGCACATGGTACGGCACGAGGTAGTCAAAATGTCTCGACTTACATTATCTTCGGAACAGATGGAAATTTTGATAATCGAACTGCAAAAACGTCCATATTTAGTTAAAGGGAAATTGGTCGGAAATATTTACTAAAAATACTAAAATGTGTAAATTTCATGTATGTAGGCCTACAGTACCTAAATTATTCGAAAGAGTCAAAAATATACTAAAAGGGAAAGTGAATTTAATACCGGAAAAAAATAATTTATTTAAAAGACATTTATATCATAGGTCTGATAAAAAAAATTAGATATAATGGGTGAAAAAAAACTTGTTTATTCATTTAATTGCAGTTGTGATCCAGTTAAAACATATATAGGTGAAACAAAAAGAAAATTAAGTACAAGAATAAAAGAGAATATACGAGTAATAAGGGGGAATTATGCAAATTCTGCATTCGCAGAACACTGCAATAGGTACGGGTGCCAAATTGACAAAAATTCTATGAAAATAAAGAAAAAAGAATCAAATAATTACAAACGCCAATTATACGAACATTTACACATAAAGAAAGAAAGGAATAGAATCAACAATAACTTGGGTCGTATAATCCACCAATCCTGGAACATCATACTCGATGACGTTATAAATAAGCATAGTTAAGCAACTCTATTGAAACACGGTTGAATGGTGAAATGTAAAATCTTGATGTAAGTTCTCTTCCTTACACATTATGGTTAAATTGTAATAATTTATAGTTTTTATTCAATATGTTCGTTTAATTTTTTAATTATACAGCGAACTGTTTAATGGTAGTGCGTGGAATACCAATAGAGATTGGAATATGTTTTTACACGTTACCTTTTGCTGTAGAAAGAGAAATATCCATTCATACTCTGAATTGGAATATGTATTTATAGTAGGTTTTTTTAAAATTGTATTTTATTAATACGTAAATTTTAGATTATATAGTAATTTATTTGTTTTATTGTTAATTTTAGTGCTTAGTGGTAATACTGCTGATGAGGGGCATGCTAGCCCGAAACACGCGTAATGTGTGTACAGATATTGCTACTACAGGTGATATAATAAAGAAATTTTCTCTGAATTAACTCTCATTACTCTGCCAATCTTTAAACACCAGTATAAGGTCCTACTAATAAATAACGTCCACGTAGACGAATATAAATAATAGACTTTTAAGGTCATTAAGGCTTTTATTATCTAGATAATTGTCCACTGATCGAAGTGGAACAATTAAAAAAAACATGGAGTCAATGGCATTTCGGAACGAAAAGTAAAGCGGCTGCTTTAAGAAAAGATATATTCAGAACAGGTGGAGGGAAAAGAAGTACTCCACCATTAACAGACCTTGAAGAAAAGGGTTTATCATTAATTGGGAACGAAGAATTTGGCTTCGAAGAATAAAATTTATTCGAGCTTTGAGCTTGCAGTACAAGTTCTCTTGAACCTTTACATCATGTAAGTAATACCTTTTTCATTTATGAATTTATTTTTTATATATTAAATATACTCATATATAATATACAGTCAAACCTGTTTTTGTGCGGTCTTTTTCTGTGCGATTTTTTTTGTGCTATTTTTTTGTGCGGTATATGAAAATTTCAAATTGAAACAATTGACTCCTGGGTTAATGTAACCCTTGGTGCCAAAATGGCGGCTCGTCTCTGATTCCAGCAAGGAAACAGTGGGACGCACGTTCTAACCTAACCTAACCTATTCTAATAATTTGGTTGCTAATGATTATGGTAATTTATTAGAATAGGTTAGGCTAGGTTAGAACGTGCGTCCCACTGTTTCCTTGATGAAATCAGAGACGAGCCGCCATCTTGGCACCAAGGGTTACAATAACCGACTCCTGTAAAGTTTTTTTAAACTCTATTGGATGTTTTCTATGACATCAGCAGGTTTTTTTCACTTTTTACTTAGTAAAATTTTTTTCTAACACTGTCTTTTCGGTTCCCTCTTATTTTAATAGCACAAAAATCATAAATATTATGTTATATTTGAACAGATGCAATAAGTTAGCTCCCCTCCAGCTTTAGACTGCGGGTGTGAAATTTCACGCCTTTTTAAATGAAATAACACTTCCTGCAGCTATATTTATCAAATAAAATCATTTTTTAACGATTATTTTTAACTTATTAATGTTAGATTCGTATATAAGTGGAAATAATTAATTAATATAAAAAATAAAATTCTTACAGGATTTTTTCCCATTAGGGATTGCAGAAAAAGGCCCAAGGAGTTAAAAAAGCAATTCCTATTTATTTCGTACGGTTTTGAGTTATTTTTACGTGAGACTTTTTTTATGCAGTCCCTATCCACCGCACAAAAACAGGTTTGACTGTGTGTGTGTGTAATATATATATATATACACACACACGTGTTTATGTTAATAAATAATATACACATATTACACGTATTTCGGCATGCAAGCCCGAAACACGTGTATTATGTGTACAGGGAAAATTACTACAGGTGATATAATAAAAGAAAATTTGTTTTTTCTGAACTAATCTCTCATTCTTGTATCATATCTAAACACCAGTGTAAAGTTTTATTAATGAGTAATGTCTAAGTAGACAATTAAAAATAACTTTAATCATAATTGCCTTATAGTCCTTATTTCTAAACATTATAACTCCATTTATAGAGCAATCTGTATCTAACAAAAATTCATTATTAACAAGGTAAACTTTATAATCTTTTTGGAATTTATTTTACTTTGAAATTGACTTCATTGATCTAAAATATTTAATATATAGTTTAAATGAAAATATTAAAACATTTCTCTTTGATTAAATGCTTTGTCTAGTTTCATTAAAGTATCTAGTCATTTGTGTGTGTCTGTGTGTGTGTGTATACATTTTTTTTAATGTAGACTTTCCGCCTATAGATGAAAAACTAGCAAAAAATAATAAATTATTACGACAACAAAATAATATAATGGAAGAGAAAAATACGATTCTCAAAGAAATCTTGCAAACTCTGCAAAGGGTATTTATTTTACATAATTGTTTAATATTTTAATACTTTTAAGAAAATTTATTGAGTAAAACAAAATTTTTATATTTACATGTGTATCTTTTTCTAGTTTGCATGATGTGTTCGTACTATTATCTCAATTAAATGTTTAATTTTAACTTTAATTTCTAAAAATGCAAAAAAAAAGAAAGAAAGAAAAATATATTAATACAATTTGACGTTGACTAGAAATTATAAAATTTAAAATATCTTTTGTATTTTATACTTTTATATATTTTTTTAAATAATTTTTTTAATATTCAAATTATATGCAAATTCATGTCAAGATGGAAGTATTTGCTCTCAAATATCACAGATGTTTATAGATGCCCAAGGGGTGGAGGTGGGTATTTGGGCAGTGTCCCAAGGAAACTAGCCAATCAACTGATAAATTATTTTCATCATTTGAACAATTCCCTTGGAATTGTTGCTGCTCAAATGATGAAGCAGTGTAGATGGGTAACTGGTTTTCATCATTTTTTTTGTACAAATCCAAGGGAATTGTTGCGCCTGAACTGGTGGACTATTGTATTCATAAATGGGCAACTGATTATATACATTTCGGATGGGCAACTGATTATATACATTTCGGAGTTGCCCATTTGCTTGCCTGTAATCAAAACAAGGAGTTGTTGATTGACTAGCAAACCGGCAGCTTGGTCTGAAAATTGGTGCAGTAGTGTAAATAGGCGTGTTGTTTCCTCTGCAGTTGCTGCCGCTCGTGATTGCCTGATAATTTAACGGTTGTAGCTGTGTAAGGAACTGAGTCCGAGCGTTATTTTTATTTTTCTATTATTTTTCGTTTTATTATATTTTGTTTGGGGCTTATGTTTATTTAGGACGAAAGTTCCCACCACTCTCTTATTAGTAACGAAAAAAAGAAGATAAACCAACTCACGAAAAAAAACGAGCGCTGTAGGAAAATCTCGCGCACTTGCGCTGCCCAGCGGAAGTAAACAGTCCGCAGAGAAAAAATGGAGGGGGGGAATCCCCACACTCACTAGCAAAGAACTTACTAAACCGTCATAACATCCCAGAAAATTGTGCTAAATACTTTGTAAACGGTTTATAAGCTTTTGTCGGATATTTAAAGCTGCCAGAAAGAAACTTAATGTTAGAAACTAAGTATGTAAATAAGGGGAGTAACCCAGCTGAATTGTGACGTCACCTCACAGCAGAAAGCCAGTACGCGAACCAACGAAGGAGGAGGTGATTTCCAAATCGAGGTGAATTCCAGAGCGAGGCGAGACGATCCAAGATGTTAAAGAGAAATTCGATTTGACGATAGCGAAAAGGATTGAGGAAATGGGTTCCTAGTATAGTGAGGTGACGGATAGACGTTTAGTTCGTAGGAACTATGAACAGAATCTCTTAAGTATTTGATTTGTCGAATTTTCAAAGGGGAATTAAGATTAAGTTAAGCTAAGTAACTGAGTTTATTGTCGGGTTGACTTGTTGATTTTTGTTAAAAAATTTTGTTTTGGATTATTGACCAATTGTACATAGTAAATTCTATTTACTAATTAAATATATTTGAAACTTTTTTAGCTTTGACTTGATATTTGTCGTTATTCTTACTAATATTTTCGGTGCACGCGTAAAAGCCCAGGCCTGGCAAACTAATCTCGAATCCGCGTAAAGTACCCGTTAGGTTAACGGAAGTTTTTCCGGCCGCAGTTCGGGTCCGTTTCCTAAGATACTAAAAATAGTACTTTACAGCTGATGAATGGATAGACATGGCGCTTGATTATTTTGAGAGGCACAACTGTAATGTCCAGTTCAACTATTGGAAGCAGACGTCGTTCCCACACCAGAATTTTCGAAGAAATTTAGGATGGCCCCATTGTCTCCAGAGTGTCGACAGAGTATGAAGTTGAAGACGTTGGAACGGAAACTACGGAGTTGGCTCTTGTTTCTCCACATGTAGATTTTCTAAGCATTTGTTCCTTATATTTCATTCTCCTGTTCTGGAACCAGACTTTAACTTGTTCGCTAAGATTTAATATTTCTGTCAATTCCCTTTTTCTTTCCTTACTCATGTAATGACTTGAGTTGAATTCTCTCTCCATTGTTAACAACTGCACATTAATAAACGCAGTTCTCGACCGTTTCTTTTTACCTAAAAGCGGAAATAAAACAATATATATTAATAGAACGACTATTTAAAGTGTGTAATTTTAAAGAATGCAAAACTTCTTTCACTCAAGTACATGATTATCGACCTCTGTACAGCAGTAGGCCTGCTGTACAGGTACATGTACAAATTCCGCCTGTAGACGAGCTTATTTGTAGGGCCTTTTCGCTTCATCAATTAATAAAAATTTTAAAAGAAACGAGGCCCTAAACCGAGTAGCTGATTTAGCGTTTGTATAAATAAAAGTTAAAAAGTGATTTTATAACCTCAAAAATAAGAAAATTTTATTTAAGTTTCGAACAATTTGTGCTAAAAATAATAATTAATCAACTACAAAAACTCGATTTAATTCTTAAAAGCGATTAAAAATTTAAATGAATTCTTGAAAAATGATTTAAATTTAAATGAAATTAACTGCTGAAACTGATTAAACTTGGACAGAATTAAGCAGAGAAACTGATTAAATTTAAACATCATTAAATGACGAAATCGACAAATTCGAACACAAATAATGAAATTAACTAATTTAAACACTACACATGCAAATTTTAACCGAATAAAACGATAAAAATCCAACATTTCTGAACACGGCAATACGCTAAAACCTTCAAATTTAAAACACTGATCATTAAACCACGACAGAAAATTTAATAATAATCAAAAAATAACAACGAAAAAGGATAAAAGACGTCGACAGTTACATTTATAAAAACAAAGGTAAGAACTCGAAAAAATAATAATAAAGTAGAAACAAAAATAAAAAATATAAAGGCGGATGAGGAGGAGCGAGAAAAACATAAAAATCGCAAAGTTAAATTATGAAAGTTAGATTTTTAAGAAGGAATTTTTCAGTAGAATGGTGACATCAGCTGGTGAAGATTCGTCGTCGAAGACACTGAATATTCAAGCACGAGGAAAAGCGCAGTTTCCAGATGCATCTGACAGTCAGCCAGAGACTGAGAGAGAGAAACTAAAAAGAGTTTCTGATTTGCAAAATTATTTCATTATTCATCCAAGCGACAACTGGTTTCCTATTTTACTACGCATGCCCCCGGAAAGTGTGCTGCAGATTGTGGGAAATCCGCGCTGTTCCAGATTGTAGAAGGACCTATTAATCAAAGGAATCAGCTGTTGCTCTCGTGAACAGTGAAAAATGTCATTTGTTACGCCGTGTGCGATGCTCTTTCTGCTAGATGACTGATGATGTTGCAGCGTAAAGCTCCTCCATTCAAGCACCTTTAACAGTGATCAAATAATTAATCCAACAACTTACTATAAGTAAAATAAATAAATAAATAAATTGGTGTAAATATATGCGAAGTGTAGGTTGGGAATGATGCGGATATTAACTTCGGTGTTTATCACGTGTCAACTTGTCACCCCAGTGAATGTTAACATAACACTTTATTAAACCATCGTTTAATTATCTCAACCATCCTCTCGGCAAACATGTATCATAATGACAGTTCTTTTTCTACATATTGTTCTACGTTTTAGTTTCATAAGCGGCCTATCGGCATGCATGTGCGACTAACTAGAGCGGAACTACAATCTCCAGCGCGCCCTCTCGATGTGCTTTCATCATCAATAGAGTGTTCAAAGCCAACTTTGTAACATTAATTCTAGTGTTAGTAATGAGGTTGCCGGAATCTAATTTGTTTAATTCCTTCTTCGCACCCTCTAAATTATCTCGATATCATTAGAATGTCAACATCTGGTAAGACGACCTCATAAAATGGGGTTGAAAATACGCACTTTAAAAACGCACTGATAGACAGAGATGCAAAAAGTATTTTACGGAATTTATTAGCTGCTTTCTGATTTAAAAAGATTTTTGTAAGTGTTGCTTCGCAATCGACAACTTTATTTCGATCAAATAATTAACTTCAACAACTGTTTAGAAAGTATTCTTAAAAGTTATTGTTTATGCAACAATAAAAAACGGGCTTACGGAATGATAACCACAGCGCGTGCTTAGTATTGTAGAAAAGTCTACAAACCTTTAAATGGTTTTAGAAGTTAAAAGAATCTTTTTTATACAAATAGGTTTTCTAATTAACTATCAATAATTATATATACACGTGGTATCGAAAACGATCTCTATCTAGTCAGTCATATGTAGTTCTTGAGGCCTTATGTTATTAGATCTAAAAGAAAGGTTAAAAATAAAAGGGCATTAAATCTAGAAAGTCTCCTTGCAGATCTAAGGCCTGTTATAAACCAACTGTTGCTAGAATAGCTTATAAATAGACTTAATTGCAACATAAGGTCTCGAAAAACCCGCTCGTTAAAAGGTTTTATATATTTTAGAAACACGTGAGAATTATACCTAAAAAGATCACGAGATAGAAGGCCTTAGAATAAGATAGTAATATCGACAATATATACAAGTGGTCTAGTGTAATTTTGAGGCCTCGTACACATATTACACGTGTTTCGGGCTTGCATGCCGAAATACTTGTAATATGTGTATATTATATATTGACATAAACACGTGTGTATATATATATATATATACAGTCAAACCTGTTTTTGTGCGGTGGATAGGGACTCGCATAAAAAAAGTCTCACGTAAAAATAACTCAAAACCGTACGAAATAACTAGGAATTGTTTTTTTAACTCCTTGGGCCTTTTTCTGCAATCCCTAATGGGAAAAAATCCTGTAAGAATTTTATTTTTTATATTAATTAATTATTTCCACTTAAATACCAATGTAACATTCAAAAGTTAAAAATAATCGTTAAAAGATGATTTTATTTGATAAATATAGCTGCAGGAAGTGTTATTTCATTTAACAAAGCCTGAAATTTCACACTCGCAGTCTAAAGCTGGAGAGACGCTAACTTACCGCATCTGTTCAAATATAACATAATATTTATAATTTTTCTGCTATTAAAATAAGAGGGGACCGAAAAGACCGTGTGAGAAAAAATTTTACTGAATAAAAAATGAAAAAAATTTGCTGACATCGTAGAAAACATCTAATAGAGTTTTAAAAAATTTTACAGGAATCAGTTATGTTCCAATTTGATTGAAATTTTCATATACCGCACAAAAAAAATCGCACAAAAACAAATTTGACTGTATATTATATATGAGTATATTTAATATATAAAAAATAAATTTATAAATGAAAAGGTATTACTTACATCATGTAAAGGTACAAGAGAACTTGTACTGCAAGCTCCAAGCTCGAATAAATTTTATTCTTCCAAGCCAAATTCTTCGTTCCCAATTAATGATAAGACCCATTCTTCAAGGTCCATTAATGGTGGAGTATTTCTTTTCCCTCCACCTGTTCTAAATATATCTTTTCTTAAAGCAGCCGCTTTACTTTTCGTTCGGGAATGCCATTGACTAGATAGTCAATCGCTAGATCCATCGCTAGACAGTTTACTTTATCCCTAACTTCTTTCCATCCATCTCGCAAATTATTTTTGTAAATATATCCGACCAATTTCCCTTTAACTAAATATGGACGTTTTTGCAGTTCGATTATCAAAATTTCCATCTGTTCCGAAGATAATGTAAGTCGAGACATTTTGACTACCTCGTGCCGTACCATGTGCTCTATATTTTCGTATTCTGCATTTTCGAAAATTGGACAATTTCATTGGTTAAAATTTTATACCGTGTTGCTCGCGCAGATAACCCGAACATGTGTAAACTGCCACTGCCTAAAAGATCTGTCTCTAATATTGCATCTAAAAGAAAGCGTTGCAGAATTTGCCCCCATTAAAAAGATTAAAAAAACAAGCAGTGTTTTTTTTCCTCTTGTAAAATTCCAATTTGCAACACTTGCTCAATAATTGTATGTCCAAACTGTTTAGATAACAAGAATTGTGTGTCATTTCATTACGAAATATATTTTTTTTCATAAATAGTGTGTTTTATTTCCATATTGCTATTCGTAAACAAAATAAATTCGTTTACTCTTCAAGGGTCAGACAGTCCCTTGAATAGTAATCGTGTAATATTTCTTTTGAGTAGTAACCAAGAGTTAATGCAGTACTATGTTCTTAATCAGTAACAGTCCTAATATTATATAGATTACATAGATTACTATTTAAATATATGGAGTGTCAGGAGTGTGACTGTTCTTATGCTCTAACCAATTTTTTTTAGACATTGTACTGAAGGAACATTAATCACATTGGAATAATGTTTCAGAAGAATGTGTAATTTTCTCTTCATCATTGTCTTTAACATGTTCCTCGTGAATTACTTCTGTTGACGAGATTTCAGCAGGAGAATGCCATAGTATTTGTTTATTGTTTTGACTGTTTACAGAAGGTAAAATTAATTAAAATTACCAAATATTTTTGCTGTGATATTAATATTATCAAATTGACAAACTACTTGTGTACGTGTTACACTTGACTGGAAAAACGAGTTTCGTAATGTTATTTTATGGTCTTGCGTAAAATAATTTTCATATTAGTTTGTAGTTTAAAAACATTAAGAGAATACCGATAAGGAACGAGCAGTTATTTATTTTGACATCGTCATTATGCCAGGCTGTAATTTTTAATCATATTTTTATTTTATCTTATTTAATATATATAATTTGCATCTCAAATTAGTAGTGGCTTGCACCTGTACATCATAGTTTCCCTTTGACAATAGAGTCTTGCCTGTCATGTATCTAATACCTTTCAGAGAAAAACATTTGAATTAAAATAACAAATAACCTGGCTTCCGATTAAGATCGAAAGTTCTTGTATAGTTAGTTGGGACCTCCTTTCCTTACGGTTTTCATATCTGGCCCCTTCTTTCTTCTATCTAACACCGTTCTCAAAATTAAAGAGAAAGACAGACAGATGCACGACAGTGGAAATTCAGTGAATTCACAGCTCTAAAATGTTTTCAAATTGGAGCCTAATAACTTGTTACTTATTTCTTAATTATTTACAATAGTAGTTATTTTTATAAAACAATGACAGGTGGCTTTTTTAAACTATTTGAATCACTAAACTAGTGCAGTTGAGATGACAGATAATGTGGACTGCATATATTTTAAAATTAATAAATAAAAAGTGATGACGATGTCATCACTTTTGATAATTGTTTTGAATAATTGTTCGTTTAAGATCATTTGCTGGTTTATCAAATATTAATGATATAAAAAAATCATAGCCGGAAATGTAATATAAAGTTTCTACAGCGGTAAAAAGTGCTTGACTGCCCTTCACTTTGGTAGCTACCGTTCTGTCCATTGACGTCATGTTATTGTTCTTGACTTCTTCCTCTGGGGTTATGTAAAGTCACTTGTGTACAGCAACATCTGTAGGAACAGATCATGAGCTTACCGTGCGCATCTTTACAGCATTTAATACCATCAGAGGAAAGCGTGGCATCTTACAGAGAGTCGGACAAAACATGGTTCGTCGTTGCACATGACGTAACGAAGTTGGTAGTTGTCACATTGAACATTTACTTTAATGTAGTGCAGCCACTGATTCGATGTACAGTTTGATTGTACTCTACTGTTTTGTCAATAAAACTTGTCATAAATACTGTATTCTGCTGTTTCATTCAGCATACCGACCACAAAGTGCAAAGTGCTGTAGAATCTTTATATCACATTCCCGGCTATGGGTTCCTGATATCAAAATGTTCAAAATTTCATCCTCTACAATCACCCAAATTTTTGAAACGTCATTCTGATACACCCTGTATAAACAATTCAATTATATTCATAACATTTTTACTTTTCCGGATGTTATATATAACAGAGAGTGGCGATCGGTCAGAAAAATTATTCTCGAAGATTTTTAATTTTTGGACTTAGAACACCTTAAAACATTGATAAATGTAAAAACTTCGGGTATAATTTCTGTAATACAGATGTCAGTGTGTGTATGTGTGGTACGATTTTGTTCATGCTTAATATCTCCTGTGGTTTTTGTCAAAAATGTCTGAAAATATTCCTCATGATTTAATTATTAAGGAAATTGATGGTTATTAAAGTTTGATTGATAAAGTCCAGGTGAAGAGAACATAAAGGTGGATCGTGTGTCTTATCTCTAGAAGAGTCAGACTTAATGACGGTTTTGCTATTTTATAATAATTAAAAATATAAAAAGTTTTTAAAGTAAAATACTATAACCTATGACGCCACACACGCAGTTTTAAATATTACCGGGAAAGTTGAGCAACTCGTTGGTTGAATTGTTTTTTCAAGCTTTTCTCCATTCAAAAAAAAATACTAAAAACGTTTTCTAAAATTGCGTTCGTAAATAGAAAAACATGATTATGTAATATATGGTTGTTCTCATTAACTTGTAATTCAGATAACAGAGATTGTATTTTTATTACCGGTATTTTCAAATCATAAATAGAAATCATAACTTTTACTTTATATTATTTATTTTATATCAGTCATAATTTATCTATTCATAAAAATTTTAACAATAGGCTCTCGCCAGCCGATTTCAACACGCCACTTGTTATATTTTATTTAACAGTGTGGCAAATATTCCGTTTATAGAATTATTAATAATATTTTTCATATTACTATAGTAATTAGGTTATACAATAATAAATACGGCATTCGGAATCGTAATGGGAGTGAATGTAACGTAAATCTGACACCATTTAACGTAATTCCCGGCAAGAACAGCGTTACAATGTCATCGGCAATTAAAAAGTGGCGTGATATCCACTCTGCAGTAGTGTTTAATATCGTAATGATTTGAATTGGGGTTTTTGTAACGAATCCTTGGCTATTTTTAACCAAGGAAATATCCCTGGATAGTTTTTTCATCCTGGAAAATCTGGCAAATTTCTTAATAGTTCACATTTTTTTAAATTTTGTGTTAAGGTTAAAAAGGGATAAAAATAAAAAGTATAATTAACTCTACTGTAAAAGAAATCACAAGCTTGATAAACTTAACACCAAACTCCATGGAAAGCGGGAAAGTGACGTATAATAGCGACGACATACACAACAATTAGAAGGCGCATGTGTAGTATGATGTGGTGGATTAAAATGAGAACAAACTAATTTGTACTACGTAGTACTCAAAGTGTACGTGTACATTCTGAAAATGAAACTAACGATAACACCAGAGAAAACGTTCGTACACCGTCATCGTATAAACTGACAAGAGAAAATAAGGTTTATAAAACACATGTTCGTCCTATCAAAGCGATTTTATTCGAATAAGCCTATTATTCATATGTATGAAATAACATCGTAAATAATTGAATTGAGCCAATGTTGATGACATCTGAGCAATAACCTACATCGTGTTCGGAATTTCCAAAACGACAGGATGTATAGTACAGTACATTTAAATAATAATGGAATTTAATTTTGATATTCTATTATAACTCACGAAAGATATTAATTATCCGTGTACTTTCATGTTAATTACGAAACATTTAAATACTGTTGAATAAAAATAACAAAAACCTTAAATATCACTTTTTCTTACGTCGAACTTACTTTATATTCAATTAATTATGACTAAATGAATAAGAAGAACAACGAATGTTTTCGTGAAATTTATTAAATAAATTTTTAATCATTATTAAAGAATTTTGCTCAGTTCAATAATTTTGAAGCCGAATTTCTGCGGCATAAACCGAAAACTTCCGAATAGCATAAATTTTTCTTCGTTCCATTACTTTGCTTCAGCTTTAACTGCAGCCTTTGTCGGTGAACTAAAACAACACCATGTGAGTAATGCAATTGTCTAGAACACGAATGAATTGTTATACAACAGAAAACAACCTGATAGAAGCAGTAGCCTTAGCACTCTCACAAAGCTCCTTCAACTCCATCAAACTCGCATGCAGATTCTGTGCAAACTTCTCCGTGTCCGTCGAGGGGGCG
Organism: Centruroides vittatus; assembly: GCF_030686945.1. NCBI lineage: Eukaryota > Metazoa > Arthropoda > Arachnida > Scorpiones > Buthidae > Centruroides > Centruroides vittatus. The sequence goes on along the minus strand of NW_027122429.1, from coordinate 5,513 downwards.
TTTTTGAAAGAAGAAATGCAAAAGACGATACGATTCTCTTCTGGATTGTATGAGCATCCGTATCCGTCGGGCACCACAGGACCGTATCCAACTTTAATGTCGTAGGTCGTTGGAAGCTACAAAAATCCATTCATTTAATTCTCTTCCACTCGCTAACACTTAGTCAATGCATAGAAAGATGCCTTACTTGACTGGTGGATAAGCGGAAATTCAGGAACTCTTTGTAATAATCAGTATTATAAAGTGCCGGTTCTTCTAAACCATACATAGCAGCCATTTCCTTTAAACACAAAAGATGGTTATCCGGTCCTTCTCCGTTGATTGTCTGCGTAATGACAGATATTATGACAATTACGGAATTGTTAATTACTTTACTCGGTTAATTTATAGCTCTTTCCTACTTACGTAACGGAGAATTTCGGTTTGTTTTTTCACGGCTTTTTGGAATTTATCCCATTTTTCTGTCTAAAGATATCGAACGAGTCAATTTGAATCGTATTTTATAACAATTGAGAAGATTCCATTCAACTGACCTGACTCAGAGAAGGATCTAACATAGACTTTGAGAATTCCAAAGCCTCTTGGCTAGAAGCGCGGATGTTGTCGATGCGACCGAATCTGAATTTTCTTAAAGCGGCACTTTCGTAAGTGGCCGTCACTTTGTTATGCATTCTGATAATAATAATAACATTGATTAACGTTTAACTACATTCAAATATGCATTAAAAGAAAGAGAAACATCGTTCAAATAAACCTGAAGTATGTCAACTGCAAACACAACTGAATGAACACATCTGGACTGATATTTTGTTTCTTCGGAAATCCTTTGCCGTAATTCTTAAATATAAAAACGTTGAGTTCGAGCGTGTCGATTAACCTGAAAATAATATTTACAGAGAGTATTTATACGTTTTCGAACAATAATTGTCTTTAAAGATCAAATAAAACACAGCTGTAAAGCTATAATGAGTGCCATAACTACGTAGGTGCAACGGGTGCACAGATATAAAGAAGCTCCTGAAATGAAGAAAAAAGATTTATTTTCAAATATTAAACTTTGCTGTGTGCGGTCCAATTTCGTAATGTTTTGACTAATATTTCAAAATGGCCAACCCTTTCTATCGTACGTATTTTTTCTTCCAAAAATGGTTAGTCAAAACTAAAATCTTATACATGGCGCATGAAAAAACTCGTTATATGATTGGCTATGATGCACAAATAACAGGAAATTATTTTAGGCTCTTAAATAAATTAAATAATAAATGTTTTCAGATGTTACATTTGTCGAAGGACTTCTTAAAAATAACAGAATATTGAGCTGAGATTGCCACAATGTTTATTTGTAATTACGATAAATTTCACTCGAGAAATAATAATAAATCGATTGATAGAATCAAAAAAATCTACTAAATGGTGGATCAATATGTGCTATAGCCAATTGTCGGTTAATAAAAGTTAAAGTCTTTTCAAATCTAAACACCACAAACTTAGTGATTTTACGTGTTGCTTTACGTATCATAACTTCTAACAGTTATGATACTAAAGATAGGCAAAGCGCAAACTGACGTTTTTTCTTGTTTTCTGCCTGTCAATGATAATTATTATTGGCGGAAAGTCAAAATTACAGAATCTTACGTGTCTGTGACGGCGGATGCATTTTTAATCTCTTCTGCAAGTGATTCACTGATATTCCACGTAAGTCTTTTAACTAACACTTCATCGTCTGATTTTCGTTCGCTACCCGCTAAGTGTAGATGCTGATCATTTTCCCTGTAAATACATCAATCACTTCACTTCTGTTTCTTATATTTAATTCAAGAGATAACAATATCTTACAAGAAATCCAGAAATTCTTCACAGAATCTTAAAACGGTAATCCCTTCCGACACCGAATGTTCGATTACAATTCCGTTCACACCATTTTTGGTCACGATAAACTACGGAACGGCAAGAGTAAATAATTTCGTATCAGTTAATGTACGATTTTATACAATTGAAAATTACCGACACTTTTTCTGTTACTTGTTAGCAATGAATAAATTTTACCTGAATAAATTTATCGAACCATCTGTTACCGGTGGAATGTTCAGTTCTATTACCGTGAAGGATGTGGTGGGCCATTTCTTCCAACCTCTCGTCCGAAAAGCTCTTCGATCTGGTTTGTTTCCTTACCCCTTTGTTCGATTCATCCATGCACACCACAAACATAGAATTTTCAATAATCCGAATGGATTCTTTATTGATTTCATCTGCGTAATCGTACATTTTAGTTAACGATCAAGGATTTTTAATAGAGAGGATGCGGTCGAAGTTTTAAACGCGAAAACGTGTAAGTCGGACATTCAGCGCTGCCTTCCTGTAAGTCTAGAAGTTTGACAATGGTGTTTGGAACGTCAAAGGAATCATGCTGGACGTTCTAAATGCCATTGTCATACTTCTAAGATTACAGGAAGGCAGCGCTGAATGTTCGACGTTCACGTTTTCGCGTTGAAAACGTCGGCCGCAACCTCTCTAATATCAAAGAAATGGCTTTGGCTTTCATCTCTCACTTTCGATCATTCCTTCTCGTATCCTTGCCCATTCTTTCCGATTGAGAGCTGTGAGAATGCCCACTGGTGGATAGTGTGGTTTCAGCTTACTTAACGCTTCGATTTTCTTGAGCTCTTCTGTGAGAGTGTTTACACTTGGATAACTATCCATAAAAGGAGTCACCCTCATTTGAAATAACTGTTGAATATTTAAACATATAATTGTGAAAACATCAGCATATATCAATCTAATCTATATATATATATAAACGAATGTATGTCTGTGTGTGTGTGTGTGTGTGTGTGTGTGTGTTTGTCTGTGTGTGTGTTTGTCCTTCATGCATTACCACACCATTTATCCGATTGCCATGAAACTTCGGAAAGTTGTTTAATACATTCCGCGATAGGTTTGTGGCATATGTGAAGACAATTATTTCCCCCCTTCCAAAAATATATTTATATGTGGATTAAGGCTTTTATGTCCAACAGATGGCGCTAACTTCCGACGACTTAAGTTTGCTTTTCTGTGAGGCATTATGCTTTTCTGTGAGAATGGACTAAAAGCAGAGATCATTTTCTATCTATCTATATAAATAAAATATAACGTTTGTTTGTTCCACCGATTCCTTTGAAATTTTGACACCACGTTGCATTCGAATACGCACGTGTTTTTATATAATATACATGTCGAAATTCTCCCTACGGGGGGGAAAGGGACAGGATTAAGGCTTACTGTGAAGAACTCGGCTTCTATTTATACTATTTTGCATGCGGTTTTTTGCGTTTTTAATTGCGTTTTAATACGTTACGTCAACAGAATATACACTAAAAAGGGATTTTTCGATATTCCTCAGCGGGGAAAGGGACAAGATTAAGGCTTACTGTGAAGAACTCGGCTTCTATTTATACTATTTTGCATGCGGTTTTTTGCGTTTTTAATTGCGTTTTAATAGGTTACATCAACAGAATATACACTAAAAAGGGATTTTTCGATATTCCTCAGCGGAGAGAGGGACAGGATTAAGGCTTACCGTGAAAAACTTGGCTTCTATTATACTATTTTACATGCGGTTTTTTGCGTTTTTAATTGCGTTTTAATAGGTTACGTCAACAGAATATACATTAAAAAGGGATTTTTCGATATTTCCTTGCGGGGGAGAGGGACAGGATTAAGGCTTACTGTGAAGAACTCGACTTTTATTATACTATTTTAGATGCGTGTTTGATTGCGTTTTAATAGGGTACGTCAAGAGAATGTACACTAAGAAGGGATTTTTTGAAATTCCCCCCACGGGGGAGGCGTTATACATTTATAATAGATACATTTTGAGCCACAGCAACGCGTGGCCGGGTCTGCTAGTTAATTATAAAATTGTAATTTTGAGTCAATTTATTTGGAAAATGCCTGCAAATTCTTCTTCCCTTATAATAAGAAAAGCAGTTTGATACTTGCAATGAAAAAAGCCGGTTTTTTCTAATCTGAGTAAACTTGATGAATGAAGATAAAGTAAATTGTTCTTCTCATTAAAGATTTTAAATATTAATGATAAACTTTCGAACATTTTCAATTAAAATTTAATAATGTTTACAGAATTTTTTAATGGAGGTTAAAGATTCAATATTTCAGGAAGAAAATGAAAAATTTCCTCGGGACGATAAAGCACTTCAAGCATTTAAAAAGGTTATAAGTAAGTATAAATTGTAATTACAATTAGAATAAAATTAAATATATTTAAATATCTATTGAGTATAATGTAGTTTAAACTTAGAATTAATATAGGCCTATAATATTAGAATCGATTATGCGAAGTTTTGCAATTTTTTACTTTCCCGGCTGTTATATATAAGCACGGAAATTGGACAATAAGTGTTCAATAATTGTAATACTTTTGGACTCAGAGGACCTTGAAACGTCAGGAAGTGCAGAAAAAAGTTGAAGGTTATTTTCTGTATGTGTTAATGTTAGATAGTATAGCGAGCATAATTTTGTTTACTCACATTAAATTTTTATAAGTCTTGTGTGTATGTCGAAAATTGTTCAAAATTTGCAGGGAGGTTTGTGTATTGGGGATTGATGATATTAAATTTTCGGGGTTAAATTTCAAGTGGTGGGGAGACAATGAGGGTTCGTGTCTCCTATCTCGACTGAGGTCAGACTTAATGACGTGTTTTACTCGTTATTAGCATTTCTAATATTTTATAAAACTCACCTGTATCATCACAAAACTCATCAAAATTAAGCTTTTTGTAATTTTATAATAATTAGTAATAAAATAATTATTAACTAAAATGGCATAACAGTTCTCCCAACACAATATTGAAATTTCGCTGGAAAACTTACACAGATCGTTGCTCGATTTTTGTAGGTTTTGTGATTCAATACGAGTGAAAATTTTATTAACTTGAAATTTCGACTCTGTTTTGGCTCACCATTTATATTGTTTATGCTAAATACATACAGAAACAATGTAAAAGGCTGACTCATCCGTACTCGAGTAATGAGGAACACATTCTGTGATTCGTTTTATTCGAGGAGAGTTGTATAAATATTGTAATTTAAACTCAATAATTTTTCTCATCTATTCAGTTAATAATGCTAAATACAGTTGATTCCGTTTAATTGGGACACATTGGGACTAATCCATTTTGGCCAAATTAAGCGGGTGCCCCAATTAACCACTCACCCATTAAGTTATATCTTCTACATTTTAGCTACTGTAATTTATATCTGGTCTTAGGGTGCGACTAAGCAGACGCCAACGAGCGAATTTTCCAAGCGAGAGAGAATATGTGGCGCTAAGACGTCATGACGTTTCACGCTCTATTTCTCGCCGTGGTTGTATATTACAACCACACAGACGAGAGCGAGAAACAGAGAGCATGAACGTCACCTCTTCTCGCTACATATTCTCGCTCGCTCGAAAAATTCACTCGGTGCCTAGTTGCACCCTAACGCTAGTTAAACGAATAAGCGTTTTCTCTCGC